>NC_056727.1:1206992826-1207031712 GCF_019279795.1 Protopterus annectens
TCAAATGTAAATAGTGCATGAACTATTGAACGACCATTGAGCACGTTACAGGTGTGATTATTAGATAAATAGGAATCCTCGCTTCCTTACTCCTGGTCAGTTGCAAAGTTGTTGAAGCTATAAAAGTCATTAAGTTTGCTCTGTGATGTTGAACTCTCTGAGAGTTGATGGTGTGAACCAGCACTGACTCAAGTTTTGAGCATTTCTCTTTTCACCATTATTATGCAGCTGTGGTTAGTATAATATGAGGTATGGAGGGAAATGACTCGACATGAGAGGTGTCAGACGCTTTGCTGCCTATAAAATCTGCTTTTTATATGGTTTTGTTTAGCTGAAGTTTAGAGCTGTGTGTTTTATCTGGTTGAAGCTTTGGGGAAGTTAGCTTCAGTAAATCATAGTGGAACCTATAGATCCCTGGATCCATATGGAAAGACTTGCTTTGTAGTCTGCCCTTCACTTCTTTACCAACTCTATAAAATGCACCATCTTGTATTATTTGGTCAGATAATAATCCCCGTAAATAACTGGCTACATCCCAAGTTTCACATATTTGGGATCTGTTTTAATACTCTATGATGTTAAAAGTACTTGAGGGTGTGTGTGTGTGTGTGTGTGTGTGTGTGTGTATGTGTGCGTGTTTGTATTTATATATTTGTGTATATATGAGACCATATATTTGAATTTCAGAAAACTCAAAGCATTTGTATGGAGATCATGGTACAGTTGGGATTAGGGAATTTACTTTTTCCCCCCACTGTTGTGCAAATGTGAAGTTAATATATGTATATAATTTGCAGGGGGTGCTGGGGGTAGGGGGGTTTGCCCCTCTACAAAAATGTAGATTTAGATTGTTTTGTTTCATTCAAAAATTTGAACATGTGGTCCTGACCATAAGAAGTTCAAGTTTAAAAAAAAATTGATAAAGTGACATAAATCCATATATATATATATATATATATATATATATATATATATATATATATATATATATATATCTTAGTGTCCTCTTGCTACCCTTTGTTCTAAACACTTGTAATATTGTTAAAAGATAATAAAATACATGAATACAGCTCCTTGTTGACCTATTACAGTATGTTTATTGGTTGATGTTGTATTTCTTTATTCTCTTAATTTCTAACAAGAGTCTGAAAATTAGCTTTGCCCTGATCTTACCAGCGATTCAACCCAGACATATTCGTCCAAAGTGTTCTAGTCTATTCTTTTTTACCTTAAATTTTGTATAAATGTTTTCTGATTGGCTATCCCCAGTCAGCTGGTGTAAACCTTATCTGAAGAGTCTTTCAAATTCTAATTTCAAAGGGCATATCAATTAATTCCCCAGCCTTTTCAGTACTTATTTGAGATTCTATTGACTCCAGTTGTCTTCTTCATATTTAAATTAATAAAAAATTGAAATATTAGTTTCTTACTGAGTGCTATTTATTTAACTGATTTTACAGTATCATCCTTTTTCTGGCAGAACTCCTAAACAACTCACGAAGAACTCATTAGAAAGCATTTCAGTTACCTCATATGCAGTCGCAGTCTTCTTGTTCCCATTATTTCTGAATATTGTTGGATGTTTAACTTCATTCTGACAGCTTTAGTATAGTCCTAAAAACTTACCTTTTAATTTTGGTATCATTAACTCACTCTAATTCAATTTTTTCAGACAGATTACTATTGGTTTAGGTACCTTAAAGACAGGAGATCAGGCTATCTGCCATGTGCTGTGATCTTTGGAAGCTGCTGATAAGATGTCACTGCTGCTGCTGCTGCTGCTATTCCTTGACTACTTTGGAATGTTTCATTTAATGTTTGCATTGTTTCTAGTATTTTGCTCTTTCATTATTGTAGTTTGTTTTAGTTTAAATTTGTTTTACTTTAAATTTGACTGCCGAAAGAATAAGGTGCGGATTCAGTAAAGCCTACGTGGTCCTCTAAAACTGTGTGCATGTTGCAATGATAGTGTACCATTTTGTATTCAGTAAGCAGCTCTACATGACATGTAGAGCTGTGCAAACACAGTAAAACATTGTGGCATGCTAATTGCGGCATAAACAGCTGAATTGCATGCTAATCCACCAATCCAAGATGGAGGAGCTATTCAACAAGCTATAAAGCAATCATGTAGATTCAGTGTAGACTTTAAATAAGAAATATAACCAAAAAGCAAGAAGAAGGACCACTCAAAAAGGAGGTTTAAATTTTACTCCACCACTGGAACCTTGGCCATTTGCCTTCAACGGATAAAACAGTGTCAAACAACCAACATTTATACACAGGTTCAAACCCCGATCAATGAATTGATTGGGGTTTGAACTTGTGTATAAATGTTGGTTGTTTGACACTGTGTTTTATCTGTTGAAGGCGAATGGCTGAGCTACCAGTGGTAGAGTAAAATCTAAGCCTCCTTTTTGTGTGGTCCTGCTTCTTGCTTTTTGGTTATATTTCTTATTTAATACTTGTGTGCTGAAGTGGGCAATTGTTTTTTATTATGTCAGTGTAGGCTTTCCCTGCAGATTCCAAAACCTGTTGGAATACAGCCATTGAAACTTCTCTACACAGAAAGAATGTTAGGGGCTCCTGTGGCACTTATTCATGTGTAGGTGCAACAGGCCCAAGTCTATGCTGCTGCTGCTAATAGACCATAGCCAAGAAGGAGAAGGGTGTTTAAACCCCATTTAATATTTCAACGTCTGCATGAGGTGGAAATTGTAGAGCACTACAGGGTGGAAAGAGACACACTACAGGAACCTTTGTCATGCTCAACTGACAGCAAGGACAAACTGAGGGGAACCAGTACCGGTGGAGACTAAGGTATGTGTATCATTTAGAATATTAGCTACAGAAACCTTGCAGAGACCAACAGGGGACATGATGGCAGTGCTCAGATATCAGTAGCCAGGATCCTACATGAAACCCTGAATGCTATGCTACAACATGCCAGTGACTACATACATTTTCCCTGTACACCTGAGGACAGAGGCACAACTATGTACGAGTTCTACCCTGTAGCACACTACCCTGACATATTGGGTGCCATAGACTGCATGCTCATCAAAATCAAAGCACCATCCAGGTAACAGGGATGGGTGTACATAAACAAAAAGGGCTTTCACTCAATTAACTGCCAGGTCATGTGTAATTCTAAGGGAATCATCCTGAACGTGTGTGCTGGCAACCCAGGTAGTTACCACAATTCACATATCTTGCACACCTGTCAACTGCATCAGATGTTTTCTAGGGGGGATATCCCACAGGCTCATTTACTGAGGGATGCAGGTTATGTACTCGAGCCATGGCTGAGGACATCCATCAGAAATGCACACACACCAACTGAAGGTTGCTTTAATGAGGCACATGCTCAAGCAAGAAATATCATACAGTGTGTGTTTGGGCTACTGAAGTCATGGTTCAGGTGCCAGAAACATCTGGAGGAGCCCTGAAGTATAATCCCTGTACATGTGCTGAAATTTTCAATATTTCTGCCATCTGTCACAATATTGTTCTGAGAAAATCACTTCAGCAGGAACACCAAGGGGAAGGGACACACATCCCACCACCACTGGCAAGGTCTCCACAGCAGCAAGCAGATGAGGAGCTAGATGGGGACCCACCACCTGCTGTGTGTGTAAACAGATGTAGGCATGCGCAATATGCCCTCACACTGGCAAAGAGGAGAAACTCAAAAGTTCAGGTATTAAAATATTAAAGATTATGTGGTTGTAACATATCACAGTCACACACAAACTAAGGTTTGATCCAAAACAAGGAATAACAAGAGCACACCTCTTTAATTTATTTATTTATTTTTTTTGCTGTAAATAGGACTTGGCTCCCCAACCACCAAAAGAACAGGCAAATGACATCTTGAACCAAGGAAGGAATAACAGATCAGTCAATTGCTATAACTGGTTTCCAAAAAAATCTCACAAAATGTGTCCACATTTACTACAAAAAATAAATTTTTTATATGATTACCGGTCACCTCTCCCTGTGCTCACTACTCCCCTAGAGGTGTCTTTGTGCCATCTTAGAAGCCTAACACCCCTGTGTCATTGACAATATAAGACATTTGCATTTCTCTGAAATAACATAGAAGAATGTAAGATAACCAGTTTTAACAAAAACACTTGTGATGAAAGTTAATAAGGCTGTTTATTCAAGAAAGTAAAAAGCCCTGACAAAAATACCTATGCCAAAAGTCAACTTCTAAGAAGTGCATACAGATAAAAGTTCAATTTTCTAATGCATATATATATATATATATATATATATAAAATAATATCTTAGTAACATGTGAACAAATCTAGTATGTAATTGAAAAATGTAATTATACCTTAGTAAGATGAGAAGTCTTTTGTGCAGATATATCAAAATTAATAGCAGTTTTCTTCTGTGTTGTCCACATACACAACTCTTCCCACTTTCAGGTTTCCTAGCTAAACAGTTACCTTTTTATAGTGTGGATTTAGGCCTCTGTGCATGGTAAAGATGTAAATGCGGTTTGAGCTCATTAAAATTGCTGAATCCCAAAACTTTGGCTTCATGTATCTAGTGTAAACATAGTGCAGGCACTACCTCAGTTTTTGTTGCTAATGGATTGCAACTGTGAATGATCACTGGTAGGGAGAAGGAAATCACAAAACAATTCAGACTCCCTTACCTGCAGTGGGTGTGTCACCCAGGTTATACTTACAAAGTACAGAAGTAATTGTATCAAAGTTTTAAATGGAAGTAAGCTGCACACATTTCTCAGTTTTTGTTCACTAACAGCCAAATTCCCCTGCATTTGTTGAAAACTGTATAGTATTACCTCATAATATTCTCATACATTTTAAGGACAATGATACAAAATGCCTATGTCCTACAGGTTGCATGCCTGAGATTACAGCACAAATAAGAATGAACACAATGCAAAGAGAAGACATAACTGAATTACTGCAAACAATACTCATAAATGGTTGCATTATCAGTCGTTGCTCAAGATATTTAATTAACAAATGTACAAACAACTGAGAGTGTACATGTGATATATGTCTTGTTAATATTATGGATAAAATGGTACTTGTTTGAATGCACAATGATTTGCATTCCTAATCCAGCAAAGGTCAAACTTTTCTTACTGATGTTGCACTTTACTTTATATAAAAATTAACAGTAGAAAAATACTTACACTTGGAAATAATCATCTATATCAGATACATTGAGCATACACAGAGTATCCCAGATATATTACCTGTGTAACTGTGGGTATCGGTACAATTATGGTTCTACAACCACACATTTATTTTCTGAACTTTCGTGTCACACACATACATGGTTAAACACTCAGCTCTTTAATGTAGCTGTATAACTAATGAGCAGGTCTGACAAACAAGGTCTCCATTGCAATGAGCACTCTGCACAGTAACGGCTGTAAAATACAGTTGCAGCTCAGCCTTCCCTGCAGCAACTGGTGAGCCAGGGTTCTAATCTAGCATACTCCCAGTTTTATTAATAATGACTGTAAAAATGCACTTGTATACCAGTCTTCCCTGTGGCAACTGGTATAAGTTAATGTTCACACTACAGTTGAGCCAGGGTTCTAATCTAGAATACCCCCAGTTTTATTAATTGCCCATTCAATTTTAAAAAAATATAAAACAATGTAAATATTATTTTAAGTAGCAATAAGTGTGTATAGCACCAGAGGTCATATGAATTATATGTTTGACTGAGGGTATACTCACAAGTTTGATTCTGTAATTATAACTGTCTTTTCTGGCCTTGGATGGACTTCAGACATCAATGATACTCATACACCCATGAATGTATAAACCAGGACTTTGTTGGGTCACACACATACACAGTTAGCCACTCACTCTATCATGTGTATTTATACATAATTACTGAGCATACCAGACAAGCACTTCTTCTGTGGCATGGATGAAAAAATCACCTATGTAGAAGAATATGATTTGTCTATTTTGCATAGGTTTGAATCCCACATTGTAGAAATTAGTTTTGTCAGTGTGCAAAGCCACACATAAATGTATCAGGTCATAAAATGTATGCCCCAATATATGCCTGCAAAGTTAAATCAAATAAGAGTTACAGCAGCAACCAACCCATAAAGTAATGCCAAGTGTCAGATTCCTATTTCAAAAACTGCTTTCCTCTCTGTTTGGCACTATTGCTCTCCACTTAACATCATGCAAACTCGGTTGGCATGGTTCTTTGGGTTTGCTCACTAGCATTAAATGCAATAACACAAATTGGTGGGAAAACACTCCTAACTGTTGCTTTTTGTCCTGAATGGACAAGTATGGAGCTAGAAGAGAAAGTACCCAATTTAGGGCTCAAAATCGGGGTGTGGAGGATTCCAAAATTTTTACTGGACTCCTTGTAAAGTGCCACAGCTGAAACCAATATTCTATACATATTTATTTTACACTGCTGAAGATGTGGATAGCCAAAAAATAGAATCAGACATCACACACATGCATAAGAAATTCCCAGTGAAGCCCTTCATTCTTTGTCCCCTGTGTTTGCACAGAGTTTCACATCACACACCAATGCAAAACAATGGTAAACAACTCTTCACCTATTATGACATGATGCTTATTAGCATGTATTACTTATGTTTACGGAATAGTTAGTCTTCATCTCATTAAAGTTCATATAAAAACACAACCAAAGGGAAGGCACTTTTTAATGAGTAAACACATATTTACACTGTAGCTATGTGTTATCTGCACCCATGCACTTGAAACTTGGTGTCTCAGTACTTGTTCCCAAATATTAACTATACTAAAGAAATAAATACCAAAAATGCTTTGTTACATACCATTTACACCTTTACACTGACAATACACATTCAGATTGTCTAATACTTGTACTAATTTGGACAGCAATTATTCACAAATACGAACACACAGATATGATCAGAAAAAATACGTGTGTCTGTATGTGGTAATTTAACTCTCATAACAGGATATGTCAACCAGACTATATAATGGCGATGGCATCATTTATAAAGTCAACTCTGACAAGGCAAATACATCCTTCAATGGTGCTGCAGTCAATACATACTGTGTTTTGCAGATTGGAACAATATAATTACATGTGTGATAGATTATCACAGCAGTCAGATTATGTGTGTGTCTCTAGGTATGTGTAAGTGTATATGCATAGTCAGAGGAATATCAGTTTGTATCCTACTATCATCAATCTGGTACCACTCAGAACATGAATATATTGACAGTCATACATGGCTACCCATCCATTTCATACAGGCCTTCCAACATCATCTCCCAAACATCCACTGATGATATCATCCACTATAAATTGCCCAGCTTTAGTGTACAGTTCAGGCTTGTGCTGTGGCACATGGTTAAATAGGTAGGGGTTGTAATCTCATCTTATCTTTTGTGTGTGTGTGTGTGTGTGTGTGTGTGTGTGTGTGTGTGTGTGTGTGTGTGTGTGTGTGTGTGTGTGTGTGTGTGTGTACTCAGAAGAGCATAACTGTGTTCCCTACAGTCTCATAGAGTCCAAACATTTTGACAGTTGTACATGCCTACACATCCATTTCATTTAGGCCTCCCAACATCTTCTCTCCAAAATCCAATGATGATGTCATCCACTATAAATTGTCCAGTAGCATTGTAAAAATCAGATTTGTGCTGTGGCACTTGCATTAAATACTGTGTTTTCTAGCTGTTGTATTTAGTTAGGTAGGTGTTCTTATCTCACTGGGGTGTGTGTGCACTCAGAAGAATGTAACTGTGTTTCCTACAGTCAAACATACAGTCCCATGGAGTACAAATATTTTGACAGTTGTACATGCCTACACATCCATTTCATTCAGGCCTGCCAAAATCTTCTGTCCAACATTCAGTGATCATGTCATCCACTATAAATTGTCCAGTGGCATTGTAAAAGTCAGACCTGTGCTGTGGCACTTGCTTTAAACAATGAGTTCTCCAGCTGGTGTACTTAGTTAGATGGAGGATCTAATCTAATGTGTGTGTTCAGCTGGTTGGCATTCAACAGAACATTTTACACCATGTGAGATACTGCTATTACCATCTTTTTCTAACCAGAGATTGCTAATGTCATCAGCTATAAAGTGTTGTTGGACACTATAAAAACAGATTTGTGCTTTAGCACTTGCTTTAAGTATTGTGCTTTGTAAATAGTTAGATAGGGGTCCTATATTCAATGCGGTCAATTGGTATGTATGTGTGTGTGTGTGTGTGTGTGTGTGCTCACTTGGTTGACATTCATGACAACATTTTACACTGCTATTACTATCTTCTTCTCACCAGTGAATGCTGATGTCAAGTGTTGTTGAACACCATAAAAGCCAAACTTGTGCAGTAGCAGTTGAGTTGAGTACTGTGGTCTGAAAATAATTATGTAGAGGTTCTATTCTCACTGCAGTTAATTGTGTGTGCATCCAATAATCACTATGGTGACAGTTTTACAATATGTGAGTCCACAGCTATGTCAGACCCTCCTTTGAATATCTTTTGTAGCACACACTGGTCATTTCAACCTGTATAGCATGCAATGTGACAGCATTCAAGACAAAGAAACTGTCACAGGTGGTCATAAACACTTACATCACCAAGTGGGTAAAATACTGGATTACATACGTGAGTGATAAATATGTTGAAGTGTGTGAAGTGAACTATATGTAGAGTCTGGTGAGCAGGTATGTATGACAGGACTCTATGCTTGGCCCTTTTCTGTTCATATTGTAAGTTCTAGACATCAATACTGACTTGCACATCCTTTGTCCAACCAGCTTTGTTGATGACTGCAAAGTGTGGACAGTCATTGAATCCAAATGTGCTATTGGTATAATGCAGACAGTATCAACACACAAAGGATGTCTTCCACAGCCATGGAGACACAGTAGATGATCAAAATTATGGGGGGATTAGTTATGTTATAAAAGCAACTACACAAGCTAATAATAATATAGATAGCACACCCCTATGAGCAGACCAAGTGGTATGTGACCTGTGTACTCCATTAGATGCTATGCAGGATGTCCACCAGCATGTGCTCACAGCAGTGACTACTCCCTTGTATGTAGCACAACTCCTGAGTATGTGCGGGAGTTCCACATGAAAAGCCATTATAGTTCCATAGTTCTCGGCCCTTGTCACACCAGTAATTGAGTACAGTGCAACCTTTTTCTTTTACCTTACAAAGGTGTACATCATTTGCCACAGTGAGCTCCCACACATCTCATCAGCTATACCTAATTATTATTTTTGGTAGATAACCATTACAGGTTCATGGTACAAAACCCCATTCTAGGTGTTATACAAGATGCATATGTGATACCTGTTCCTGTAAGGCACACAGTAAATACATAGCTGACTGACAACATTGATGGCATGGGTTATATTCATGACAGTGTGAATTGTGGCATATATATGCCATGTACACCTGTCAACTAGCCAGTATTACTCATAGTTTCAAATACAGGTGTAACAGTGTCCCTCCAAACACCTCCAAAAAATGTTAATTTTTGAGAAAGGTGTGCTTGATTCCCCTCATAGATTGCTGACAAAACATGACAGTCATACAAGTGTGTTTTTGCAGCTCCATCTATAGTCACTTTCACTCACATATGTCTTGTCACATTGACACAGATTAATGGGTGGTATTACGCTGATATTGTCCATGATTGTGTGTGTTTCTGTCTACTGTTGTCCATGAGCCTCTTGCTGTTTGTCCCATTTGGTTGAGACCTATGCTGACATTACATTCACAATCAGGGAACTCATTTTACACAGCTTCACAACATGCATCTACCCCTATTATATATATTGCCCTTGATAAATGTCCTCTCCATTGTTCTTGTCATGATGCTTATATCATGATGAATCCTCTCCACTATGTCACCTTGTGTGACAGTCACATAATATACATTAACTGTTTGATGGGGTTTACTTTCAATTCCTGAATGTCCGCTTCATCAAACAATGGAACATCAAGATGATGTTGGTGAAAAGTCAATTTTACAAACACACAGATCACTGTAATGTAAGTAGATCCATTTGATGATATGACTATACCCACACAGGAGGTGTACATAGCAGTACATACTGTATCATGTAGATATGTCATTAGTGTTCATGCTGTAACTGTCTTGTCTTTGTGGTGTATGTACATTGACATGCCCTCATCTGCTGTATATTACCATGTATCACCTGATCTCTTTCTCTTCCATCATTCCTACCATTCATATGTGTCTCACTTTTCATTACACAGATTTCCTCAGACTAGTATATTTATAATGCAGTCTATGTACCCTTGATGATCACCACCAAACCTTTATTTCAGTAAGCCTAACACAAATTTGTATTGAACTTTGCACTGACTACACCTTCCTATGATGTGCTAGAAATGCATTCCTTGTCTTAAATTAAACCCTGGCAATAATTGTGGCTGTCCATGCAATCTCACAGATCTAGTTTGCCCAAAGGTAAACAGGTATGTACATGTTTACAGATTTTTTTGTTGCTTTACACAGTTTCCTGGCTGGCAACACTAACCATGCTTGTATTTGAGTAAGTGCAATGTGCAGCATGCATATGCAATTAGCACTGCTGCTCATCGCTCAAACACGTAAACTCCATGTAGGCTTTGGTCTAAGCCTACATGGAGTTTATTGAATCTTCAGGTAAATCTAGCTGATCCATGGGAGGAATTGAGATGTAGCATTAATTAATTAAGGTAAGCAGAAAAGGAAAACATTTACATTTTCAGAACCTGCCACTGATATGTGACTTAAGGGGGTGTGTAACTAATTTTCCTACACACACTCTTACCCTCTTGTGCTACTAAACTCAGTGGCTCTTGAGTGGCCCACCCGTACTGTACATTTGACTCCGGAATCTGTTCACAGTCCAATCTTATCTGGTCAGATTATTAAGCACTAGAAGTTCAAACAGGGAAGGCCCTCCTCTTAGAATGCTAAAACTTTAGTTACTCTCTTTCATATCTTCCTACAGCTTAGTGCACATTGCAATACAGTGGATTCCCTCTTATCTGGTCTCACTGGGACTGTACATTAGGCTAGATAAATGAACGGCTGGTTAATCTGAAAAAAACATACAAAATGGCTTTTATAGGTTGTAAATCAGATTTAAAAATTATGTATATATGCTGTATATAAATATTTTTAAAAATGTTTTATTTATTTGAAAAAAATCAGTAATTTTCATTTGTCTCAGAGTACAGTACTCTGTGCTTTTTCCTAGAACTGGCAATGTAAATTTGATTCTCAGAAAAAAATCTTGACTAAAATATGGACAGTTAAAGCAGAGTCAAGTTAAAGCAGAACCACATAAGAGGGAGTCTACTGTACCTAGAATATTAATCCACTTTTCCATCTTACTTTTAAAATCACAAACATCTGTACAAAACTACCACTTGCTAGTAGCCTGCAAGCTACTTTTCATCAATTAGTTCATCAATAGTTGTTTCTGTTTTACTCTTGGTGAAAGAATGGGACATTTCTTTCTATCATGCCTAGGGACTTCCAAGACTTCTTATAAGCCATTTTAGGATTAGTGTTATGGTTTTGTCCCTTGTAAAAGAAGGAGCACAAGACCATTGATTTCTGAATGTCTCTGATTGAGCTGTGTGTATGGTACTTCCCTGCTTTACCTGGTTTTGGACCACTGTGTAGCTTAGCTTTCGTTCTGAACTGCTGTATTTGTTATTCAGGCTATCATCCACAATAAGGCTACAACAAGCCTAAAGATCCATGCAACACCTGGGACAAGACAGCTGATCAACAAAGAACCTGTCACCTGCTTCTCAGCAACTAGCTTGGGATTAGTACTACTGTTTTGCTTCTGGTAATATAGCTGACTGTAGCTGTCATGAAAGCAGCACTAGTAGTAGCCAATATATGAACCACCACTATTTATCATTTTGGTGAACCTAATTTTGTCTTTTCACCAAGTACTGATAAATTAACCACATCACCCTAAATACATCTTACATAAATCTTCAGCATCTTTTATAGTAGTCTCCTTCAAACCCCTGAGCACTACAACCAGCTCTAGTCCTCCACTCTGGCAACATAACTCAACAGTCTGCTCTTATCCCGCCAGTAGCTATTCTGATTGCACTACATACTTATGCATACTAACCTCTCACATCAGCCTACTATCAGCAAGCATTAACCCCCCACAACACCATATCAGTCACAACACACCACTATGTCTATGACTAATGCTGATGCTATAAAGAAATATTTGTCAAAGTCTCCTAGAACACCATCTAAAAGATATCCGCCTCAAGCACACAGGGATCACCCACTCCTTCTCCACTCTCACATATTGCATCTCTACTTAGATCACCCCAAAAGGCACCAGGAAAGGCCTACTAAATCTGGTTTCACACAGTGAAATGTCTTTGTCATAGGTGATTATATAGTTAGCTAAACAACTTCACACTCACTGTACTGAACAAGAACAGGGTAACTGTAAGCTGCTTGTCTGGTGCCCGGATCCATGATGTCAGTAGGACCCTAAAGTCTATTAAACCACACAAAAATGATTGTGATCAAGTGGTGTCTGATGTCAAAGTGAATGACCTGAGGCATTCTACCCACAGGATGGAACTCACTATGCATATGTTAGAGGCAGGAAAGACTTAAATAGTACCTTGCTTTTACTAACAATAATGCCTAGATACCATGACAAGATGACTAGATACAAAACAATGCTAATGTTATAGGTTTGTAGTTGATCAAGTTTGCAGATAACTACAAATATCCATAATTTCCTTTCATTCTCATATTCATTTTCTGCCATCCTGTCACTTTTTTATTTTCTTTTTTTCCTGTATTTTCTTCACATACAGTTTTATATTTTCCATATATCATCTTGCCTATCATTTATTTTACCCTTCTCATTAACCAAAATAAATGTGTAGATGCTAGATTTTTAAAATTTAAATCACTTTCCTCTTTTTTAATATAAATTATCCCTCTACTAAAGCTAAACAATCTCTAATAACTCTTTTTCCATTTGCACTGGAAACATATATAGTCTCCTGAAATATGTTATTTTCCTATTACATACATATTCAACATACATTCCTTTTTCTGTAATAAAACATTCAACATATATTCCTTTTTCTGAAATAAAATAAGGAAGTAAAAATAAAATGATAAATAAAAACTTTTCTACCAAGCTAACAATTTTTATTTGTTCCAATATCTCCCTCCACTAACATATTACACTTGCATATTCATCAAATGTCACTCCCAAATCTTTATTTCCTTTCTAATGAAATATATTACATGTATTTTTAATCTCACCAAATCCCTTATACTTCATTTTGTTTAACTGCAGGCCATTTTTTCAGTTCTTATTACAGCCTCACTTAACCCACCCCTTATTTTGTGTTATTAGAGCTAAATCATCTGCATGTGGCATATATATTGGTAATATAACATTCCCTTCCATCTCCCATCTTGCTCCCTCATTTCTTACATAATTGTCTGTATTACTGCATTCGTTAGTAATGCAAATAAGCACATACTCACTGGACATTTCTGTTTTACTTTCCTCGTAAAACTTATTTTTCCCCATCCATCCACTTATCATAACTTATACCACTGAATTTTCATAACAATTCATTATTACATTAATATTTCTCCTATACCATATGCCTCTAAAATCTGCCATATGTCTCACCTTATTAAAGCTTTAGCAATATCACATAATGTCATTTTTACTTTCTTATTTTCTTTCAGTATCATCTCTACAGCGACAATTCTTTTATTAAAATTAGCATGTCTTTCACCTCTCTTCATTGTGTACCATAGAGTCCTTCTCCTCCCACCTCATCCTATACTATCTCCATCCTTTTTTGTAATATTTTCATAAACATTTTATAGTCACTATTCCCTCTTGTTATAGGCCTCCAGCTGTTTATATCTTTTCTTTCATCTTTTTTCCAGATACATTTTATCATGCCACTATATCTTCTTCTATTATACTTTCCTTCATCCATTCATTTAGTATTTAAAATAAAAAAAAATTATTTCATCTTTATTAATTTCCTTATAATGCTTACAGTGTGTGCCATCCAGTCCTGCTACTAATTCATTCTTATCTTTCTTTATCACCTTCTCTATTTCTTCCTTTGTTATATAATTTTCAAAAAAATACCTTTTCAGATATTTTTCACTTCCCATTATTCTTTCTGTTCCATTTCTTCTTTTTCACATATTTTTCTATGTAATTCTCTACCACCTCCATATCTTTTTTTTTCATTTTATGTCTCTTTTTAAAACTAAGCTAGCATACATCCTTCCTTCTCTCATTTTTACTTTTTTTTTCTTAAATAAAGGGAAACCTTTTCTTTCTGTTTCTTTTTTTGTTCAGAAAATATTTTGCCTGTATAACACCATTTTTAAATTTTCTCTATTCTTTTCCTATATCCATTTTTCTATTTCACTTATTTTGGCACTTACACATTCTATCTCTTTCTCTTAATTCTACAAAAAATTATCTATATTTTATCATATTTATTTTTTATTCTTCTTTCTACTTCTAAATATAGATTTATATTTCTGCTTATACACTACCCACTACTGTGTCTAATTTTTAACAAAATTGTCTCGTCATATGATCTTTCCGTAATATTTCTTTCTCCTTTCTGTTTTCTTCCTCCTTTTAAACTCTGCATTTAATCTCTTTATCCCTTTTCCCTCCTTTATTTCTAAGATGCCTTACTTGGTTCTAGCCTATACCATTCTATGATCTGAAACTTCAGCCATTTGTACTCCCCGTTATTTCTTTCATGTCTTTAGAACAACTTACATAATAGATTTTAGTGTTAAAAATGTTCCTTTTATATATCCATTCTCTATTGCTTCTGATTTTTAAATCTCCTTGTTTTATTAATTTCTTTAACATCTCAGTATTTTTTCCTTTTATTTTCCCAAGGATACAGTAAAAATCTTTTACTATCACTATTGACAAATGTACTAATAAGCATTTTTAATGTCTCCAAATATCTGTTTTCTCTCCGTTATATTAGTATGCACATAAAATCACAATTAATCTAATACATTTTGTGTCATTCTCATATCACACATCACTATCCTTCCTGGTACTAATATTCATTTATCTGGAATTCCTATTTCTTCATTTTTTGTAAGAATGTCTATTCCAGAACATGTCTCATTTCCTACCTACCAAACAATTTAGCCCACTCATACTGCCTGTATTCTTTTCCCTTTTTCTTTGTTACACCTGAAATATAATAAGGAAAAAATCTATTTTTATTTTTTACATCATTCCATCATCACCAAAGCTCTTAAATAATTTTTAATGCTTTTCACATTTAGGGTTAAAACTCCTATGTCATAATATTCATTTTTGTAAGTGTTTTACTTCTAGATCTTATTTTTCTATTCCTTCTCTTAAGTCTACCACCAAATGATTTTTCACTATCTTGTTATTATTATTCTCCTGTCTCTACTTCCCTCTTCTTCCTCTTCACTTTGTAAACTTGCAAATCTGTTCTCTTCCTGAATTGTTATTTCTTCTCTAACTACCACTTCACTGTTTAACCTTTCTTTAATATCCTCTCCCCATCTTCTCTTTCAGCATCTTCTGTAATAATATTTTCTACTGTTTGCTTTTCATCTGAGCTTTTCTTTTTATCTGCTATTTCCTTCTATAAATCAAAGGGTACAAATTCTTTACATTTTCTACAATAAGGCTTACAGTTTTTTGCTGTATGCCCCCTCTTCCCACACTGACCACACTGTTGTTTTTTACAGTATTGTACTAAATGATTTTCATCCTCACAGAAATAACATTATTTAGGTTGAACCCCGTACCTAATAAATCCCCTCTTACCATTAACAATTATTGTATTTTAAATATGTTGAATTTTCCCATCCATTTGTTACCCACATGTACCAACTCAGTCTATACATTTCTTTCATCATATACTCTTGAACTTCATGTACTTTACTGCACAGTGAAAGAAAAAAATAATTTGATTCATGATCATCCATATTTGAAATCTTAAATTGGAAGTTTATTTTTTTAATTGCAGTCCCAAGCTCTGAAAAAATAGTCTCTCCATGGTGCTACTGTATTTCTTTTATATTCAGTTTCAGTCATAAATATTTCCAGCATGTTAATGCTTCCAAATGTTTCTTCACAAAACATTTCAGCTCCCAAATTAATTAATGCTGTTATGTCTTTAAAAACTTTAGTGGCAAAAATAATATCCTCTGTAATGACATGCCTGCTCACACTGCCATGATTTTACTTTTAATTCTTACCACTGGTCCTCTTCTTTATGGCTGTTGAGAAACTGCAAATCTTTTTTCCTTTCTCAATTCCTTCTTCTACTCTTCCTTGTCTTGCTACATCTGCAAAACATATTTTTTGTAATAAAAAAACAGTTGCAGTGGTAAACTCTTCAAATTTGTTACTCCACTAGTGCAGCATATCTCCAGTGTTTTCCTTTCACAGGCTGTTGCTTCTATTTTCAACTTTTCAGTTTCTTCCTCCTGTAACACTCTGTCCAACCTGAGCAGCCAAGTGCTCTGGATTGTGTGGAATACTCCACATTTGCGATCGATTAAGCCCACTGTTCCGCAATGAGAAGCTGTTGATCTGCTTTGTGACTTTTGACTGGCTTGTATATCACAGTTACAGCCAAATGGCATCGCAATATACAAGCCAGTCAAGTCATTTACATCTTTAAGAAAGCAAGTTAACTTTTTTTGTGCCTGACAATGCAGTTGTCCCTCCCCTTACGTGTTCAGTGCTGCCCTCCCTTCTGCTTATGTTCCATTCAGGAAACCCTGTGCTCTGATGGCCAAGGGAACACCCCTTTTTTACTGCATACTCAGATGTCCGGGGACTAGTTTTATTGGATGTGAGCGAGCATCGTAGACTAATGAGCATAATCTCAACATGTTTGTTAAGTTTTGCTTCTAAGAAATGGAAGCAGCATTAACAAAATCATTGCAGATTTATTGAAGCCACTTAGGTTTGGTTCTTCATAGCTATCCTGAGTCAAAACTATGTTTGCGTAGTACAAATCTCAACATGTTTTTCTTATTTTCACAGGGAGGCTTGAATGGTTTGAATGATGAACCTATGGCAGAAAGCAGGATGCACTATCAGGGCAAACACTCGTGGTGGAGAATCATGCAGGTAGATTTAATTGAGTCAGGACCCCCCCCCCATCATTCTATAAAATGAGGTCATATAATCTGCTTATACTCTTGCAAACTCAGTGACTTTCTTGTTGTAGACAGAAGGAGGGTGGGATTTGCATTTTAAAGGGACAGAAGTAGTAGCCCCAGTAATTGGGAATCTTAACTCTATTAAAGGCACTTACCCATCTGTCTTACCAGTCACATGGAGTGATGTACAAGAATTGGTCACCTTCACATGTTTTGAATAAATATCTCAAAATAAAAAAAAAAACCATGCTCTGGCTGAGACTGGAAAACCCTTTGAGCAGGGTGGCCCTTTGATCGTAGGGTCTGCTATTGCCTAAAACAATTGAATTCTTTTGAGCTGCCTTTTTAACTGGGGAAAATGTGGAGGGGTTGAAAAAGTAGGCGCTGAACAGAATTTTTTTAATAATTGCAATTGAAAACCTTTATGTAACTATTTACTACTAAGTATATTGCATTTTATCAATGATTTCTGCTGACTTTGTTTTATTTGACATGTGTCCTATTGAATTTTAAAAATATACAGTATTCACTCACTTAGTACTTCTGGCAGAAAGCCCACTTCAACCTGGTCCCATGGAAATGGTGCATTTTCACTTAGTGTGAAAATAGGGTGTTCCACATTTTGACTGTTTGTCACACATTGCCAGGGTCTGTGTTCCACACTGGCCTCTTAAGAGGTTGAGACCTATGTGTCCAACATCTCACTCCTTCATGCTTCCTTTCCTCCTTTTGGCTCTACTTGGCTCATCAGCTCTACTAGCATTTATGTCTCCAATCCTTCAAATTCCAAATCTGTAAAAATTATTCACCTTCGCTTTCTTCAGTAAGTTTTGTCCTGCTCCTCTCTCTATCTCTGCTGTACTCTCCTCCATCTTGGAATTCATAGAACTATGGAAGCAGCTCTTTAGTGCCACCTAGCAGCTCCAGAGAGTGCTTTCCTTCCTCTCTTTCAAACAGTAGGGAAAGTTCTCTGGTGCCCTGGCTAAATTTCCAATAGTTAATATGAGTAGCACCTCGGGTCTCCACTGAAAAGAGGCCATTGGCATAGTGGGATTAACCTGGTCAACAAAGTGAAAATAAATAATAAATTTAAAAAAAGTCTGCTGTATTCTGCACTCATTAGGCCAATCACTGAGTACAATGTTCCTTGCCATGTACCTTTCCAGACATTTGACACAACTTAAATGCCCATAATGCTTTCTTACTTAGAAAATCAAGGGCCTAAATCATAAAAACTATGCAGACCATCTTGAAGCCATAACCTTCTTCTCAGTGCCATACAGGTTACTGAAGGGCAGTCTCTGTGTCACATACAGAGCCTTAACAGACACTATTCTGTCAAACCCTACTGCACATTTGCAATTCCAATTATATCAGAAACACCAGTTCAAGAGATCTCAATCCCTTTTTCAACAAAAATAGAACATATCGGAGGGAAAGATATGTAAAACAGAAAATACCACTTCTTTGGAATTATCTTCCTGTCCACTATTCAAATATAATATGGTTTGGCACCTTTGTCCCTCGTGGATTGGGGCAACATGCAAATGATCTGCTCATCTCTGTGTTATTTGTTTTTAAAATTTAAGGGCTAAATACTTTATGGAAACATAAGTCTAGATTTAAAGATCTTCACAAATCAATAGCTTATTGAGTACCTATGAACCTATGTATCTATGGTATCAGAAAGACACGGGCTGTTCTAGACAGCATTCCTTCACTCTTAGCTCTTACAGTAGGATGTTTCCAATTCACTCCTTTAGGAATGGGAGAGTTTCCTTTGGCTTACTGCCATTCCTTTCCATGTGATTATTCCAGTAGCTGAGACACTAATCAAAGAGGATTATCTATGGAATAATGAGCTTTAAAATGCTACATCACTACAGCTGCTTCTAAAGGGTGCTTTTTGACTTGACATTTATAGTTTCACTGCACTAGAGGCCCTTTCCTTAGTGGCACACAGTGACTGTAGTGTGGCTTTCCAGGTGCTGTGCCTGGTTGTAACCCATGGTGTGAATCATCTGTAGTTCCTGTCCCTGTCATATAGTATGCATGTTTTTTTAAAGTAAAGTTGATCTGTTTACTCTAACCTGCATAGTCTTGCATAGCTACAACCATTTATTAGACTTTCTTAACAAGGTCAGAGTCTGGCAGTGAATATGTGCTCTTCTATACTAGGGATATGTCACTTCTCCCATATCATTGGACTAGGCAGGCTTTAAGCCCTGGCCATTCAATATGCAAATACTGCATATCTATCTGTCACTTAAGCCAATAAGCCTTACCAACTGTCTGTCACAATAACTTACCTCATTTTCCTGAGGGTCTGATTCAGTGTGCTGACAGAGGGTCACTGGTATTCCACCCTTCTCACTTGGTGGTAGGTTAACAAATCTAACATGGATACAGGGACTCTGCAGATTTAGTATGATATAGTCCATGTTATGGCAGATTAGCTAATTTCATATGTTGTTATAATGAGTTATTCCGAAAGTTATTTTGGTTGCCTTCATTGGTTTCAGATTGTAAATAATGACTTTAAATGGCTGCATTTTATTTGATTCAGATTAGTTTTCAAAGAGATGGGAATCATCTACTCATTTTATTGATGCCTGTTTCATCAATCTATTATGTGGTGTAAATGGGTGTTAATTTAACCTGCAAAGTTCCAGAGGTTTGTTCGAATGGTGAGCATACCTCTCAACCTCTTAGCACAAAAATCTGGACAAAGCCTAAAATAATGGAGGACCTACTATACAGAGGCACAGTCAACTAATCTAAAAGAGTGGCAAAAGCCAAATACAGTCTGGCTAGGCTTATAAATGCCCTAGGGCAGATATCCTAGTATCAACCTATGAACCTATGAAGGAACAAAGGCCCAAAATAGGGACAGATTTTAAGTATTGTTCTTATAAATTTACAAAGTTGCTGGAATAGCAGGATTTGTGTTAGCATATATTTTCTGAAGGATATGAAGTCTGAAACTCAAATGTATGTCCTTATTTAGTAATTTCAATCCTTAGTTGCCAGAAAACCACAAATTTCATGATGAATAGACCATAAATACGAGGCAGAAATCTGAACATTCTGCGAAAATCTGGACAGTTGAGAAGTATGATGACATATGTGTGTGTGTATATGTGTGTGTGTGTGTGTGTGTGTGTGTGTGTGTGTGTGTATATGTGTGTGTGTGTGTGTGTGTGTGTGTGTGTGTGTGTGTGTGTGTGTGTGTGTGTGTGTGTGTGTGGTCATTTATGACTTCATTCTATTGAACGGTGAATGTGTGTGAAGAGCAGGGTGTTTAGTGTATACAGTATGTGTTAGTGACTTTTCGGGGGGGTGTTTGGGTGAAAGTTTGTTTGTATTTGTGTTTGAGTTTGTCTGGATGTTAGTGTAATTAAAGGGGTTTAGGGCAAAACCATCAAACAGTAGGGTTAGCAAAGGTTTCCATTTTCTCCACGGCTATGAGATCTTTCAGTTGGTATATAATTGCCAAGGTGTGAGGGTGCAAGGGGGCTCACTCCCCTGTAAGAAAACACTTGTTTTAGACTTTTTTTCTTTGAATAGTCTGAAGGTTGTACAATATGGATCAACGATATTAACATCAAATAAGAGTATCCTTGATTAATGAGAATATAATCCTTTAAATATATCTGTTTATTGGCTCTTTTCTGCATCTTTTGCTGCAGTAGTCTCCCCACCACCACTAAAGTACTCAGCAAGAACTGAGGAAGGAGCTACATGTGTTGTAGGAATATACCACAACACATTCCTCCTGTGGGGTAGAGTATGTGAATATTCTAGTAAACACAATACTGGGAACTCTTGTCAGAATACTTCAAGTATTCACGAATACTGACTAGTTATATTCCTTGCAGGTCCATTTTGGCCTTGTCTGATATTAGAAAGAAGAATGCTGAGAGGCTCACGATGAATGTCTTATTCAAATGTTGTGGCAACTTACAAGCTGTAGTCAATATGATGGTCTGTGCGTCCTTATGTGTTTGTGCCATAATGCAGAGTACTTATAGATACCTTACTCTTGATGTGAGTTCAACTAGAAGTCACATTAAACAAGTCATTCAGCTAGTCCTGTACTTATGGACTCTTCCCCTTCATTCGTATAACTGATTTGTTGTCTTCCAGGTTATGGTATCAAATCTTAAGCCAGGAAATGCTGTGTAAGCAGGAGCTCCCAGTCAGAGGAAAATGCTATGTAAACACAATCTTGCAGTCAACATTATCCTGATTCTAACACAGTGCATAAGGTTTGGTTAGTAAAGGGGGAAAAATATTTTTCAGGAATACAGTAGTTGATTTTATGTCTGCTATGGATCTGCATCCAGTCTAGGGCCATTAGTATGAAGTATGTCACTCACATTCTCTTATGACCCCTAATGGAAGTCTGCTAACAGTCTTATCCTGGAGTAGACTAACATTTGGTACAATGAGATTACAATTCCCTAATCTGTAACTCTGAGTTGCTTTTTATACATTTCTGTCTTTAATATAAATGAGAAGAGTTTGAAGCTACATGTGAGTAATTCTGAGGTCCATTTACTAGTGTTTCTTTGAAAAGGAATTGTTATACATGGGCAAAAATGGTGAGGTGTTACATAGTTACAAGTCTTCATTTAGATCCTCTCTCCCTCTGTCCTAATCATCTCTCATCAGCTCAAGGGACAGAGGACCTTGTCACTAATGTTATGTCTGTTAGCAGCACAAAACCCGACACGGGCTGTGTTCTGTTTCCATGTTGCTGATCAAGAAAAAGATCTGCCAATGCTACTCACTGACTTGGTGCACTCATTGAATAATGAGTCTTAAAAGCTTTAACACTGGGGTAGCAAGGCTAATTCACTTTTAACTAGCAGCCTCTTCTTTTCCATTAACTACCCAGAATAGCACTGTATAATGACCAGTATTATTAAAAGGTTGCACTGTATAATGACCAGTATTATTAAAAGGTTGCACTGTATAATGACCAGTATTATTAAAAGGTTGCACTGTATGATGACCAGTATTATTAAAAGGTTACACTGTATAATGACCAGTATTATTAAAAGGTTCATTTACTGTTTGATGTTGCATGCACTTTCACTTTGTTAGTATGTGATCAAGAACTGATACCCGCTCCTCCTCGTGGGCAGCTTTCATAGGATCTCACTTAGTGACTTGTTTGGTAATGCATGGAAGCAAATCTTTGAACATTAATTTAGAGAACCCTAGTCTAACTTAGATATTTCCCATTACATTCTGTTTCACATTCCCGCAAAAGGTAACACTGGTGCTTACTCTGCCAGTCTAAATCCCAGTCACCTTAGTTCTGCCCTTCATTCCTTCCTTCCTTTCTTCTTCTTCCATTCTAGATGAACATAATGCATACTTATTACATCTTTTCCTTCTTCCTGTCTTCTACTTAGATGGTACACCTTCCGGCTGGAAACTGCCATATCTGTTCTGGGTTACCAAACACTTCCTGTAAATGGATATCTAGATACTAGATATTCAACTTATAGATAGAAACACAGCAAGCTGTTCTGTTTATCTCAATAATTACTTTTAGGTTTCTTAAAGAGTGCCTTCTGATAATGCAAAATTGGCCAATATTTGAGAACCACATCATTATCTACCTATGACTGTATGTCTTCTTCAAGTCCAGCAGCCTTTTTCCCTATCTCATCCCCTGCATGTTCTCCTTCATCTATTCTTATTGCTTTAATTTACTTCTACCTTGGCCACTTATCTCCCTTCCTCTTAATTGGATATAGCTAGTTATTTCCTTTTTTGGAAACATGACATCATCAGGTGCCTGCATGCTGATGTTGTACTTAATATTCTAAATTAATGGTATGAACTCCACACGTATGAAGCCTGTTTTATTAACACACATGGCACACTGTTGTCTGTGCATTACTCCAAATGGAAAATATAAAAGATAATTAATTTAAAATTTCAGATTAATATTGTTGCTTAAAATTTAAAATAACGGCACCAACTGCAGTCAGGATAAACGTTCTTACAAACTTCTTTACTAGGTAAGCGCTTTCATGCAGATACTCTCCGCACTTCTTCAGACAACTATACACACAAATGTTACAGCTTATATAATCACATTCACAATTAAATCATTAAACAATTAACTTCAATTGATTTAAAATAAATCAAATTTTCACAATTTAAACAAATATAATACTAAAATCTGAAAAATTCAATATCTAAACATTTTTGCATATATAGTACTAAAATTGTATACTAATACCAACACCATACTATAAATATAAAGTACATCAAAATACTTATTCACCAAAAATTGATTTTTAGTTTTTATGTACTTTTTTAGAAAAATACTTTCATTATTTAATATATATTATGTAAATACACTAAAAAATTAATTGACTTAAAGTTTCCTGATATTGTGACTCGTTAAAACAGGTTCGTTATTAAATCAAACTATCTCCTTCATAATTTCTACCTTAAGATAGCCTTAAGTTTTAACAGGCATTTGATCGAGCAACACTCATTGAGACCTGGATACACTTGGGCATTAGTTTTTAATTGCCACAATAACTCTTGTTCTTATCTTTTTTAATGTGTTGAACCACCATGAATAAAAATTTGTGCTCCGTATACATTATGCTGTGTCTTGCTAAAGCATTAAAGGTATTGTTCTTCATAATAGCGTATAAATGTTCATATATGATTGACATAATGCTACATAAACTACGCCTTCAGTTTGGCAGTTATATTTGCCATTAATATAATACTTTTTTCCTTTTATGCTAAAAGTAGATCCAGTTTGAATATGTCTACAATAATGACAAAAGCCACATTTAAACATCCCTTTTGTTGTTAAATGCTGTTGTAAATTTGAGACATGGTGTTCTTTTAAACACAATTCTTGGCCTAGAGCCACAACTTTCACTACATAATGTATCTTGTGTAATTAATTCCCAATTAATATTTAAAACATTTCTAAATTCATAAATATGTTGGTTAAATTGGGTAATCATACATGTTCTATAATTAATAGCATCATGATTGCTAGCTGTCATGATTGGTGGCTCCTGAATGGATTGACTTACTGGTATAACAATGTTCTGATAAGTCAAAAGAGGTGGAAGTGAACCATTATGACGTTTTAATTTAATTTCCTTAATCAGATCTTTAATAAGTTTACTTGGATAACCTCTATTTAGGAACATCTGTTTGAGCAATTCACATTCTTTGTTAAATAAATAATCATTTGAACACATTCTTGTGGCCCTCACCAATTGTCCTTTCACGATACCTTTTTTCTGTGTATACGGATGGTTACTAGTAAAATGTAACAATGAATTACTATATAGTTTCTTTCTATATATACTAGTAACAAAACACTTTTTGACAAGATCTTTACTAATCGAGATATCTAGAAAATTAATTAATTCTTTTTCCAATACAAAAGAAAATTCCAAAAAAGAGGTGAAAGAATTCATATTATACATTAATGTATTAATTTCCTCTTCATTACCTTTCACTATCATGAAAATGTCGTCCTGGTATCGCGTATAGGTTCATAGGTTCATAGGTTTATACTAGGCTATCTGCCCTAAGGCATTTATAAGCCTAGCCCAAATTATTGTTATATGAAAAAATACTGTGCCCATTAGTTTGTTGTGCCTCTGTCCAGCAGTGACCCAGAGATGATTCCCGGGGTAAACCTACGATCTCCCATCCACAGGTCTATATTTCTCTTGAACAGAGTCAGCGAGGTGCTCTGCCTCACATGGACCGGGATTTTATTCCACAGCATAGGGAGTCTCTGAGTGATAAATCTATCCCTCCAGCACGTCCTATTTATATCCGTGCTAAGGTTTAAGTCGCTTGCTCTAGTGGTTTTGGTGGATTTGGATTTTTTGAGGTGGAGCATGTCCATTAATTCCGGGTTGGACATGGCCTTGTATGTCAGGCACATGTCACCTCTGAGCAGACGGTATGCGACTGAATAGAGCTGGAGTTTCTTCAATCTGGCAGCATATGACAGATTTTGGAGTCCCTTTATCCTTTTGGTGAGGAACTTTTGGGGTCTCTCCAATTGCTGCAGATGTCGGTGAGATACATCCCGAATGGGGCATTGTACTCTATCATTGGTCTGATAAGTGAAGAGTACAGGGAACAATGACCTCACTAGATCTGGATGTGAATCCCTTCATGATCAGGTGGGCAATGTAGAAGGTCTTTCTAACCACTTTAGCAATGTGAGTGTCAAAAGAAAGGCCACTGTCAACCTGGGTCCCCAGGTCCCTGATGACCTCTTCTGTGCTTAGTGGATTTCCACCTATATGGTAGCTTGGGGTTACCTTGTTTTTCCCGAAGGGTATGACTATACATTTTTGGCGTTTAACTTCAGGCCATGGCTCTGGCACCAGCTATCTGTTTCCGTGAGTCCCTTCTGAAGGATATCCGTGTCCGATGCACTTTCCACTATGGCCCAGTTTGCAGTCATCTGCAAACTTTGTCAGCCAAAGTCCTCCCATGTTGGCCTGTACTTCTGAGAAGTAGATGCCAAACAATAGGGGCCAAGGACCGAGCCCTGTGGGACACCACTTGTGACCGCTTGGAGTCTGACACAGCGCCAGCAACTCTAACCCTGTGGGTTCTGTCCTTAAGCCAGTTTGCAACCCATCTTGTGACATATGGGTTTACATTTAAGCTGGTAAGTTTTTCTACAATACCCGAGTGGGGTATTGTGTCTTGCAAGGTCAAGGTAGGCTGTATGGACTGCCTTTCCTCATCAATGGCCTTGGTGACTATTTCAAGAAGTCGACCAAGTTCAAAAGGCATGATCTTCCCTTGACAAAGCCAAACTGGGTCGGGTCCAATGTCTGCAAGTCCCCTATATCTTTGTTTATGAGCTCCATTATGATCCTCTCCATAGCTTTGCAGACTAGACTTGTTAAGCTTATGGGGTAATTACCAGGGTCCGTAGAGGCCACCTTTGTGGAGTGGGACCACAGTTGCCGCTGTGGTAAGGCTGAAATTAAACAGCTGCCTTATGTGCGGGTTTAATTCCTCATTTAGGGACACCATCCGGTCCCATTGATGCTGTGTTTTAGATTTAGAGAGAGCAGCTTTCACCTGCGCATTTGAGATGTCCGAGGCTACACTCGGCTGGGATAGTTATCTCTCCTTTAGGGGAGAGGGGTGAAGTTTGCACTGAACCTGTCTGCCAGTATGTTGGCAATGTCTGTGGGTTCAGTGATTTTTGTATCATTTTGGACTAATTCTGAGCATATCTGTGAGTTTCCACCCAGGTTCCTAACATAGCTGAAAAGGCCTTATGATTGTCCTTTGAATCCATGGCAATTTTTCTCTCAAAATTGGCCTTAGTTGATTTTATGAGTGCTCGTATTTTTTTACTAATAATGATCAGGGTGACTTCCCTTTTATGGATTTTGTTCTATCATGTAATAGCTTTCTCCTCTTATTGTAAAGTTTGTTAATGGCTGGGGTCCACCAGACTGGACGTTTGCCCTTTGTGGAAAGAGTCTTGGTTTTATTTGGGATTGCCTGATCCATGCAGTCCTGGAGGTGTTCATAGAAGGCATTTGTAAGGGCTTCCACAGCTTGGGTTGTGGTTTCCTCTGACTCAGGGGCCTTGAAGGATACCACACCAGTCTTGAGTAGTGTGAAGTTTGCTTTAGAGAAGTTCTTCACTATGGTCTTTTTTTGGGGGATGTGGATTTCCAGTGAGATTAGTTTATGATCAGATCTCACCAATGAGGGATATACTTGGGGTGTGGAGCATTTTGTCCCCATGTTTGTGACAATGAGATCTAGTATATTTTGTCCTCTCGTGGGAACAGTAACTAGCTGTTCCATGGCATTTGAATTTATGAACTCCAGGAACCGTTGGGCTAGAATGTTAGGGCTTGAGTAATGTTCCCAGTCTATATTCGGGTAGTTGAAGTCACCCAATATGATGGTGTTTGGAGATACATTTATACCCTCCAGTGTCTTCAGGAAGGCTGTGTGGGGTTCCTGAGTTTGAGAGGGTGGCCTGTAGCATGCTACAATTTGTAGAGCAGTTTTGCCTATGGTTAGTTGCACCTGGATGGTTTCAAGCTTCATGTGTTGCCACCAACCTGGAGGTGTGAGTATCCTTTATGAATATGGATACACCCTCCTTTTGTGGAGTGGTCCGGGTTTTGGGGAACGCATGATATGAGGTAAAACCTAATAGTGCCGGGTGCTCTCAGGAGCCTTGAACCAGGTTTCAGTTACAGCACAGACATCGATGTTCTCCATACTGAGAAGGGCCTGCATTTTGAGATTTAGACTTCTGGCATTGAGCAGCATTACCCTCAATTTCTTCCCATTTTGTTTTCTAGGGTGGTAGGTTTAGAATTTGAGCCTTGCCTAAAAAGGCACTATGGGGCTGGCAAGAGCCTTAGCCAATATCCGCAGGTGACAGGTGCAAGCCGCAGCGTGGCTTGTCAAGCATGTCATCCCAGGCAGACAGACACTGGATCCCCTTTGAATGACACCAGACATTAAGCCAATTGTTAAAGCTGATCATCTTGTCTCTATATTGTGGCATCATTCTTGGTGAAGGAAGGATACTGCTCAGGGTTAGGGTCATACCTGCCTGGGCTACATAATCAGAGAGCTCCTCTATGTCTCTTTTCATGTAGTCCAGGGAGTCAGGTCGCTCACACCAGCATGGACAATGACTGTGTCATATTTGTACTTGCCGTGGAGTGACCCAAGTGCTTGTGTTATGTGGCGGATTCTAGCACCCGATAGGCAGCTTACTGTGACCCTCTCCTTGTTCAGCCTGGTGAGTGGGACGTCAGTGTGTCTGACTATGGAGTCACCTATGACAAGTATGTTTGGTGTTGTATTTGGCCTTAAGGGCTGTGACTGCTTTGCACACTGCTTTGTGGTTTATGTGTTGCTTGTGGGGTGTCTTGAGGTAGCAGTTGTTTGGGTGTCTGCTTTGGAGGCCTCTGCTGTTTAGGTAAATTTTTACTCAGAGCCTCCAGTATGTCTTTGTGTGTTTATGTGTTTGATTCAATGGAGTGGTAGCATTATGTGAGGCTGGTTTTGTGGTGTGTGTAGTTGCCTTCTCCTCCTGTCTGGTCTTGCCAGTCCTGAGTTGAGAGAGCTCAGCCTCCAGTTTGGCTAAATAGCTGCATCTCTCGCAAGTATTTGTGTTATGTGGGAGGAGGAGAGGGTTGTCTGTGTACATGAGGCAGTTATAACATTGCCTCAAGATTCCCAGATTCACCAGCTGGACCGGAGAGGAGATTGACAACTGACCTTTGGACATGCTAGAATAATATTGGGAAATCCTTAATTGAAAACAAGGGCCAGTGGGGAGTGAGGGTGTAGTGCTTTTAATTTTTAGTGCTGACTTATATAATTGCTTTAGTGAGCAAGTGCCACTAAAGTGCCCTTATGAAGTTTGGGAATACCAAACATTATAGGGACTTGCAATGTATACCACACAACTATTTCCTTAAAGGTAATATCATTAAACAGAAAAGGCGAACAGGGGAGCCCATCTACCCCCCTGTTTTTTGCAAGTAAATCGTGTCTTTAAATAGGAAATAATTGTTACTCAACACCAATTCTAATAGTGCAATTATTAAATCAATCTCAGAACCATCAATATGTTTAAGTAAAAGCAAGTCCCTAACCCATTCAATACCTATGTCTTGCGGAATAACCGTATATAGGTTAGTAACATCAGCTGTAACAAACATATAATCATCATGGAAAGGAATTGCATTAAGATTTTTCAAGACATGCCATGAATCAATGCAAATCTGTGATTCATTCTTTAAAATATTTTTTAGTTTGTTGATAGGTAATAGATTGCCTACCATCTATAATGGGTCTAAAAGATGGGTTAGACAAACCCTTATGAAGTTTGGGAATACCAAACATTATAGGCATACGGGGTGCTGCCATGTCAAGATAGTGATATAAATCAGAGGTAAGGCTTCCTTCAATGAACATATCATTCAAAGTGTTCTTAACTTTGTAAAGAGCTTGGTTAAGCTCATTTTTAGATATGACTTCATAGTCTTCTGACTGCTCTGGTTAAGGGTTATGAAACCCGATAAGGGAGGGGGAGCAGTCCTAATGTATGAAACAGAGTATAACAGGCACATGCAAACAATTTTAGCTTCAGAAGACTATGAAGTCATATCTAAAAATGAGCTTAACCAAACTTCATAAGGGTTTGTCTAACCCATCTTTTAGACCCATTATAGATGGCAGGCAATCTATTACCTATGCCTGCGCTAAATGGGTCGACAACAAACTAAAAAATATTTTAGAGAATGAATCACAGATTTGTATTGATTCATGGCATGTCTTGAAAAATCTTAATGCAATTCCTTTCCATGATGATTATATGTTTGTTACAGCTGATGTTACTAACCTATATACGGTTATTCCGCAAGACACAGGCATTGAATGGGTTAGGGACTTGCTTTTACTTAAACATATTGATGGTTCTGAGATTGATTTAATAATTGCACTATTAGAATTGGTGTTGAGTAACAATTATTTCTTATTTAAAGACACGATTTACTTGCAAAAAACAGGGGTAGCGATGGGCTCCCCCTGTGGCGGTACATTCGCCAATTCTGTTATGGCGTTCTGGGAAAGAACTTTTCTGTTTAATGATATTACCTTTAAGGAAATAGTCGTGTGGTATACACGATACCAGGACGACATTTTCATGATAGTGAAAGGTAATGAAGAGGAAATTAATACATTAATGTATAATATGAATTCTTTCACCTCTTTTTTGGAATTTTCTTTTGTATTGGAAAAAGAATTAATTAATTTTCTAGATATCTCGATTAGTAAAGATCTTGTCAAAAAGTGTTTTGTTACTAGTATATATAGAAAGAAACTATATAGTAATTCATTGTTACATTTTACTAGTAACCATCCGTATACACAGAAAAAAGGTATCGTGAAAGGACAATTGGTGAGGGCCACAAGAATGTGTTCAAATGATTATTTATTTAACAAAGAATGTGAATTGCTCAAACAGATGTTCCTAAATAGAGGTTATCCAAGTAAACTTATTAAAGATCTGATTAAGGAAATTAAATTAAAACGTCATAATGGTTCACTTCCACCTCTTTTGACTTATCAGAACATTGTTATACCAGTAAACGCCACAGCGAGTCAATCCATTCAGGAGCCACCAATCATGACAGCTAGCAATCATGATGCTATTAATTATAGAACATGTATGATTACCCAATTTAACCAACATATTTATGAATTTAGAAATGTTTTAAATATTAATTGGGAATTAATTACACAAGATACATTATGTAGTGAAAGTTGTGGCTCTAGGCCAAGAATTGTGTTTAAAAGAACACCATGTCTCAAAACCTTGTTGGAACGACCTTTACAACAGCATTTAACAACAAAAGGGATGTTTAAATGTGGCTTTTGTCATTATTGTAGACATATTCAAACTGGATCTACTTTTAGCATAAAAGGAAAAAAGTATTATATTAATGGCAAATATAACTGCCAAACTGAAGGCGTAGTTTATGTAGCATTATGTCAATCCTGTAATGCGTATTACTTTGGTAAAACGGAGCGACCATTGCGACAACGCATATATGAACATTTATACGCTATTATGAAGAACAATACCTTTAATGCTTTAGCAAGACACAGCATAATGTATACGGAGCACAAATTTTTATTCATGGTGGTTCAACACATTAAAAAAGATAAGAGAGGGGGTCCTTGGAATTTACTCTTGGAGGAACAAGAGTTATTGTGGCAATTAAAAACTAATGCCCAAGTGTATCCAGGTCTCAATGAGTGTTGCTCGATCAAATGCCTGTTAAAACTTAAGGCTATCTTAAGGTAGAAATTATGAAGGAGATAGTTTGATTTAATATCAGGAAACTTTAAGTCAATTAATTTTTAGTGTATTTACATAATATATATTAAATAATGAAAGTACATAAAAACTAAAAATCAAATTTTTGGTGAATAAGTATTTTTATGTACTTTATAGTATGGTGTTGGTATTAGTATATAATTTTAGTACTATATATGCAAAAATGTTTAGATATTGAATTTTTCAGATTTTAGTATTGTATTTGTTTAAATTGTGAAAATTTGATTTATTTTAAATCAATTGTAGTTAATTGTTTAATGATTTAATTGTGAATGTGATTATATAAGCTGTAACACTTGTGTGTATAGTTGTCTGAAGAAGTGCGGAGAGTATCTGCATGAAAGCGCTTACCTAGTAAAGAAGTTTGTAAGAACGTTTATCCTGACTTGCAGTTGGTGCCGTTATTTTCTTGTTTTATTGGTTTATTTTTTAGTTTGGAGTTTAAAATTTAAAATGAAAATTTTAAGTAATACATTCATAACTCTCATTTAAGCAGCATTATGATTTTATATTACTGAGTAGAAAAGTTGTGGTTGGAATTACCTTTCTGACAGATAAATGCGAAGTTAAGAGTGCAGCACATGTTCTTCCACACAACAGTAGTCTGGTCAATGTACATCATTCCACACATTCCAAATTTCCTTTTAGCGGGTTCTCCATACTCCCAGTTGGTGAAACTGGGATAGCTGTTTCCATTTCCATTAACCCAGTACCAGTTATCCCACAGAGAGTGCAGTTTTAGGCCAATCCACACTTCTCTAAGTCCAACTCTAAGGGCAAGCTCAGTCACTCTTCTCTGTTGTTCTGCATCATTGATGATTGCAAGCGTGGAGTTTTGTGCCTCACAGTATTGCAGTGCACCCCACCATGATTTAGGCTCTTCAACAACATACAGGTTACCATAGTCGTTATCCACTAAAAAGACAACAAAGAAGTCATTTGTTCATTTTGTCAGGAATTAAGAAACATCATCATGTAAAACACAGCAGAGCACCAGTTGTACCATACTGAATTTCTTTGCTTTCTAGCAGAAAATAATTATCAGGCAGATCAGAAAGTCAGTTCTGTATGAGATTTAAACTAATATCAGAATTATGAAGAAGCAGTTAAAAGATTGTCTATAGCCCCTTCTCAAAACTGACTTCTACTAATCATTTTGTCATAGAACAAACCCTTTAATATTCCAACCTATATAACGGTGGTGCAGTGGTTAGCATTGTCGCCTCACAGCAAGAGGTTCTCCGGTTCGATTCTCGGCTGGGGTGCCTTCTGTGCGGAGTCTGCATGTCCTCTCTGTGGTCATGTGGGTTTCCTCCAGGTGCTCCGGTTTCCTCCCACATCCCAAAGACATGCTGTAGGTGGATTGGACACTCCAAATTGGCCCTAGGTGTGAGTGTGTGCGTGTGTGTGCCTTCCGTGGAAGGTTGGGCGCTGGGCTGGCAACTCGACACTGTAAAACTCCACTGCCAATCATGAGCGGACAGATGATCCGCTGTGGCGACCCCTAAATGGGAAAAGCTGAAAGAAGAAGAAGATAAATAAAAAAAGCTATCCACTCCTCTCAAGGTGGCAGTGCATTGATAAAAAATGTAACTCATCAAAACAACATGCAAATTATAAATAGCTAACTCATTCCAAGTTAGACTAAGAACAAACTGCATATGCATCACATGGTGTATGAAGAACAAAATGCAAATGGACCCTAACATGCTTGACTACTGCATAATCAAAGTTACATAATAAATGAAATGGTACTTGCATATTATCGCAACCACATTTTTGCGGTAGCGATATTCGCATACTAGAAACAAAATTAATCCAGGGAACACTATAAAGTGTTTGTAAGTCGTTACTGCTAAGGAATTAGTTTGGATTTCCTTAAGGATGACTAATAACTGAAAAATTCTGCTTCCTGTTTTGCGTGCATTACACACGCACGCTTGAATTGACAAGTCTGTTGTCTTACTAACGAAAGGAATGTTTTCACTGTGAGGATCGAATCATGACAATGAAAAAAACAGACACAGGAATAATGCATTTGGTGAAGTATTTGTTTCTCACAAGTTGTAAACATGGTTGAAAAGAACCATTTCAATGACACAGGTGCAGTAACTGATGCTTTTCTAAAGGGAGGGTGGATTATGTGGACAACTTCTTCTGGGGTTGTTTTTCATGGAAGAAATAGGCAGTACTACTTTGGGTTGACACGTTTTGCATATATGGTCATAATGGCATGCAAGGATGTAGGTAGGCATACTCACTGCATTCTTATGTACTTTATCTGAAAATCCCTCAGAACCCTTATGTCAGGAAGAATACATATTGACCAGTATGGTATGTATTCATTGAAACAGTTATAGAACTTGTTATTGTAAATAATGATTGCATGAAATTGTTACCTTGGAGCTTTTCTCCCAGGACCTCCACTGAAAAACAGCACCTGTTCCCTGTCGGACTTTCACAGTAAAAAAATCCATCCATCCACCCTCATCCCCTTTTCCCATTTTTGCATATGGGGTCAGGGCAAATAATGAAATAAATGTCAAAGTGTGCAACTGTATGGTTTAGAACCATCAAAAATATGCGGTACTTATGTATTACTGTGAAAATGTGGTTGCGATAATATGTAAGTACCAAATAAACTAACAGATGTTCTTGGGTCCATGAAACATAAACTACACAGATGAATGAGGGTACACAGATAATTGAATCTGTAATCATCCAACATTAAGAAATAATATGCAAAGTGATATTCTGAGTACATTTACAATAAATTACTTATAAATGCAACACTGCCTACAGAAAGAATTTTAGTTTAGTACCAGCACAGCCTAAGTAAAAGAACTGTTTTGATTACAAATACGTGAAAAAGGCCCACTCATCCTAAATTACAAAAAGAGAGTAAACTCTGTCTGTCTACTTACTTATTAACATATTAGGTTTTGTAAACTAGGCTAGGTTTTGTTTGTTAAAACAGTCAGCTGACCTAGGTAGCAGACATAGCTGTCAACTGCCCTGGTTTAACAGACAGTCACTAACTGTGCCTCATATTTTATTCTTTTCCTTGTAAAATGTGTTGCTTAAGAATTGCATTTACTAAACAATGACAGATATTTGAGTTTCAGAGTTCATATTCTTCAAAATGGCATTTTAATTCAAAACATGTTATTCTAGAAAGTTTAAACATGTTTGTTTGTCTTCTTTAGGCTTTTCCCGGTTAGGGGTCGCCACAGCGGAACTCCGGTCCACTAATGATTGGCAGTAGATTTTTACGGTGCCAAGGCGCCAGCTGGATGCCCAATGTTCAATGAAGCCACGCCCATTTACGCATATCTTTCAAACGCTACTACACTGCGGGGAGGACATGCAGACTCCACACAGAAGGCGCTCCAGCTGAGAATCGAATGAGAGAACCTCTGGCTGTGAGGAGACAATGCTACCATGGCACCACTGTGGCTTTAAACATATCACAGCAATATTAAAAATCTGTTCCTGGTTTTGGAACTTTACCCCTCGTTATTTTTTATTTACACTTAATATTTGAGCTTTAGCCGGCTAAGATCTACCTGAAATCAATTGGATGTATAAGTGAATTTAAGTACACTTTTATCTGCTCTTTTTCATATAGTACTGTATTTAATTTATTTATTTGTGTTTCTCACTAAATATTAACTCAACTGAAGTTGTGGCTTTGTCTCTACAAAGTACTTGTTTGAATTTCTGTGTAGTCATTGATATCAGTGGGGGGTAGTTTCACCTCATCACTGATATTCTGTCCTGCCTTATATAAGTGGTACATTTTGGGTTATTTTTACTTAATATCTGAGCTTTGGCTGGCTAAGATCTACCTGAAATCATCTGGACGTATAAGTAAATTTAAGTACACATTTATCTGCTCTTTTTCATATAGTACTGCATTTCATTTATTTATTTCTGTTTCTCATTGAATATTAACTCAACTGAAGTTGTGGCTGCATCTCTACAGAGTACTTGTTAGAATTTCTGTGTGGGCATTGATAGCAGTGAGGGGTAGTTTCACCTCATCAATGATATTCTGTCCTGCTTATATAAGTGGTACATTTTGGGTTATTTTTGCTTGATAGCTGAGCTTTGGCCAGCTAAGATCTACCTGAAATCAAATGGACATATAAGTGAATTTAAGTACACTTTTATCTGCTCTTTTTCATATAGTACCGCATTTAATTTATGTATTTTTATTTATTTATTTTTGTTTCTCACTGAATATTAACTCAACTGAAGTTGTGGCTGTGTCTCTACAGAGTACTTGTTAGAATTTCTGTGTAGCCATTGATAGCAGTAGGGGGTAGTTTCACCTCATCACTGATATTCTGCTCTGTCTTATATTAGTGGCACATTTTGGGTATTTTTGCTTAATATCTGAGCTTTGGCCAGCTAAGATCTACCTGAAATCAAATGGACATATAAGTGAATTTAAGTACACTTTTATCTGCTCTTTTTCATATAGTACTGCATTTAATTTATGTATTTTTATTTATTTATTTTTGTTTCTCACTGAATATTAACTCAACTGAAGTTGTGGTTGTGTCTCTACAGAGTACTTGCTAGAATTTCTGTGTAGCTATTGATAGCAGCAGGGGGTAGTTTCATCTCATGACTGATATTCTGTCCTGCCTTATATAAGTGGTTAAGTTCGGGTTATTTCTGCTTAATATCTGAGTTTTGGCTGGCTAAGATCTACCTGAAATCAACTGGACATATAAGTGAATTTAAGTATACTTTTATCTGCTTTTTTTCAAATAGTACTGCATTTAATGTATTAATTTGTGTTTCTTTCTGAATATTAACTCAGATGAAGTTGTGGCTGTGTCTCTATAGAGTGCTTACAAGAATTTCTGTGTAGTCATTGATAACAGTGGGGGGTAGTTTCACCTCATGACTGATATTTTGTCCTGTCTTATATAAGTGGTACATTTTTGGTTATTTCTGCTTAATATCTGAGCTTTGGCCAGCTAAGATCTACCTGAAATCAAGTGGAAGTATAAGTGAATTTAAGTACACTTTTATCTGCACTTTTTCATATAGTACTGCATTTAGGTTCATAGGTACATAGGTAAGTACAAGGCTATCTGCCCAAGGGCATTTATAAGCCTAGCCAGAATGTGTTGGCTTTCACCACCCCCTTAGATTAATTCTCTGTGCCTCTGTCCAGCAGAGCCAGTAGTTCCCTGCGTCACTGTCCAGCAGAGCCACTGCAGTGATCCCCAGGGTAAATTTTCTGTTTCCCATCCACCCTTCAAGGTTTCTCTTGAAGAGTGTTAGTGAGGGGATCTACCTGATGTATATTGGAATCCTGTTCCAAAGCATGAGGGGTCTCTGGGACAGGAAACTATCCCACCAGCATGTCCTTTTTATCGTTGTGGTGAGGTTTATATCTCTAGAGTGTGTGGCTCTCCGGGATTTGTTTTTTTTAGGTGGAGCATGTCCAGCAATTCTGGGTTGGACATGGAAATTTAATTTATTTATTTGTGTTTATCACTGAATATTAACTCAACTGAAGTTTTGGCTGTGTCTCTGGAAATATAAGTGAATTTAAGTATACTTTTGTCTGCTCTTTTTCATATAGAATTGCATTTAATTCATTTATTTGTGTTTCTCACTGAGGATTAACTCTACTGAAGTTGTGGTTGTGTCTCTACAGAGTACTTGTAAGAATTTCTGTGTAGCCTTTGATAGCAGTGGGGGGTAGTTTCACCTCATCACTGATATTCTGTCCTGCCTTATATAAGTAGTACATTTTGGGTTATTTCTTATTAATATCTGAGCTTTGGCTGGCTAAGATCTACCTGAAATCAACTGGACATATAAGTGAATTTAAGTACACTTTTATCTGCTTTATTTCATATACTACTGCATTTAATTTATTTATGTGTATTTTTCACTGAATATTAACTCAACTGAAGTAGTGGCTGTGTCTCTACAGAGTATTTGTTAGAATTTCTGTGTAGCCATTGATAGCAGTTGGGGGTAGTTTCACCTAATCGCTGCTATTCTGTCCTGCCTTATATAAGCGGTACATTTTGGGTTATTTCTGCTTAATATCTGAGCTTTGGCCGGCTAAGATCTACCTGAAATCTGGAAGTATAAGTGAATTTAAAAACACTTTTATCTCCTCTTTTTCATATACTACTGCATTTAATTTATTTATTTGTGTTTCTCAATGAATATTAACTCAGCTGAAGTTTTGGCTGTGTTTCTACAGAGTGCTTAATAGAATTTCTGTGTAGCCATTGATAGCAGTGGGGGGGGGTAGTTTCATTTCATCATTGATATGCTGTCCTGCCTCATGTAAGTGGTACATTTTGGGTTATTTCTGTTTAATATCTGAGCTTTGGCTGGCTAAGATCTACCTGAAATCAACTGGATGTATAAGTGGATTCTGTACACTTTTATCTGCTCTTTTTCATATAGTACTGCATTTAGTTTATTTATTTGTGTTTCACACAGAATATTAACTCAACTGAAGTTGTGGCTGTGTCTCTACAGAGTACTTGTTAGAATTTCTGTGTAGCCATTGATAGCAGTGGGGGTAGTTTCTCTTCATCACTGATATTCTGTCCTGGCTTCTATAAGTGGTACATTTTGGGTTATTTCTGCTTAATAATGGAGCTTTTGCCAGCTAAGAGCTACCAAAAATCAACTGGATGTGAAAGTGAATTTAAATACACTTTTATCTGCTCTTTTCATATAGCACTGCATTTAATTTATTGACTTGTGTTTCTCACTGAATATTAACTCAACTGAAGTTGTGGCTGTGTCTCTACAGAGTACTTGTTAGAATTTCTGTGAAACCATTGATAGCAGTAGGGGGTAGTTTCACGTCATCACTGATATTCTGTCCTGCCTCATATATGTGGTACATTTTGTGTTATTTCTGCTTATTATCTAAGCTTTGGCTGGCTAAGATCTACCTGAAATCAACTGGATGTATAAGTGAATTTCAGGACACTTTTATCTGCTCTTTTTCAGATAGTACTGCATTTAATTTATTTATTTGTGTTTCTCACTGAATATTAACTCAACTGAAGTTGTGGCTGTGTCTCTACAGAGTACTTGTTAGAATTTCTGTGTAGCCATTGATAAGATTGGGGGGGGTCATTTCACCTCATCACTGATATTCTGTTCTGCCTCATATAAGTGGTACATTTTGGGTTATTTCTGCTTAATATCTGAGCTTTGGCTGGCTAAGATATACCTGAATTCAACTGGACATATAAGTGAATTTAAGTACACTTTTTTTCTGCTCCTTTTCATATAGTACTGCATTTAATTTATTTATTTTTGCTTCTCACTGAATATTAATTCCACTGATGTTGTGGCTGAGTCTCTATAGAGTACTTCTTAGAATTTCTGTGTAGCCATTGATGGCATTGGGGGGTAGTTTCATCTCATCACTGAAATTCTGTCCCACCTTATATAAGTGGTACATTTTGGGTTATTTCTGCTTAATATCTGAGCTTTCGCTAAAATTCCTAAAACACTGATGTTTAAAAATTTGGGGGGGGGCCAGCCTTGTATTTAAGGTTTTGGTTTTTCATTTATCTGGGTTAAATTTCCTTTTTCCTTTTAATTTTTTTTCTTAAGCTTGTGGCCCCTGAACCCTTTTAAGGAAAATCTTTTCCTAAAATTTCCAAACTGGAATTTTTTGGGATTTAATTTAGTTGAA
>NC_056727.1:1207032212-1207048170 GCF_019279795.1 Protopterus annectens
CATGCAATTTCCTACCACCAAAAGGACCATCAATAAATCAACAAAACAACTGCTCCAGCAAAAATTAAATCCAATAAGCAAAATCTATAAACTCTAAGATCATACTACATACTGGAGTAAACATATAACTTAACGCCCTTCCCACCCAGTGCTTCTACTCTGGGATTATCTCATTCAAGACACCTTTTAATTTGCAGAAGTTATTCAGACTGACTGACCGTTTACTAAGCTGTAATGCTGACCATCGCTTTAGAAAAAAACAAATTCCCACACTTTGTCAATAGCTCACAGTGAAGAAAGGATTTTTTTTTTTTTTATTTATTATGTATTTATTTAATTTTAGAAAACATCTTTAAAACTGTTAAATTGATCACACACCCAGAAACACAGAAAAGTTATTGTGATATGTATACCACAGACTGCTGCAAGAAATCAGTCACAGCACACACACTATGCTTACGTCCGAACCAATGAAGCATACCTGTCAATTCCAAAAGAATTAAAGTAGCGTAATAAGAAAGTTATTTGCAAGGTTACATGGCAGTTTATATTGGAAATAAGTGGAGATATTAAAAATGCGCTGTTTCTCATAATTATGCTGAAAAGTCTTCCAAGGTAAATACAACCTTCTGATTTGGCATGGAACCATACCTCTCAACCTTAGAGCAAGAATTGTGGACAAAGCGAAAAATAAAATTGGGACACAGGCCTAAAAATAATTATGCATCACAGACACCATTGAAACAAGTGTAGCTGCAAACATTGTACATCACGTATAATGTTTATTTCCCATTATTGTCAGTTAAGCATTATATGGCTCATTCAATCCTGCCTTCTTTTGCAACAAAGAAAATCATACTTTGAAAAGACAAATACATTAAAAATAATAAAACACATTGGCTCCACATCCTGCAAACTTCCACTCACCTGCAAAAGCAACTTACACAGAGCTTTCCACTGAAACTAGGTCTGCTTATTTCCACAGAATTACACCTCTCTCCATAATTAAGCTCTAATGGTATACAATCTACCAGGATCTGGACTACCTGAAATAAATTAAATTATGGCCTGTAAACTTCAAGTGCACTTTGTTTAATTAAACTACATTTTAAAGCCCACTTGCTGTATTTTTCAGTAACATCCAATATCCATTTCCAGGTCACTTTATAAGACATTGGCAGTGGTAGACTTAGCATTCTCCAGATCCCTACAGGACCACACTCATACTGCTAACATTGTCCATTAAATGTAAATATCCCTCCACTGTAAAGTTGCAAGAAGCTATGTCTTAAAAAATCTATTTTTGGCATTCCTAGTACCCAAGTATCAGGTTTCGAAACAAAGAAACATATTCTCCACAGTTTGTAAGTGTCTGTCTTTAATAATCTACTATTGCAGCACTCCCAACACAAACACACACATACACACTAAATCCCCCAACATTTAAAAAATGACATTGTGCCCACCTGATTTGCCAGTATTGATGATCCACCAAAGATATGCTTACTGTTGTCCAATCTACCACTGCTTAGAACCCACCAATGACAAGACAGTACTGGGTGATTTTTTTTGTTTGTCAAAAAAAAAAAACAATAAACTTTATATGCTACATAGTCAATCCACTACTGACCCATTAACCCTAGGCTGCTGTCTCATTCTTACTCCCTGGGACTGCATTACCTTGGATGACTACTTTTATTTCCTAAGCCAAAGACACAGATTGGAAGATGAAGCAAAAATCCAACCATTCTTTGAAAATCCATACAGTTGAGAGGTATGATTTCATATACAATACAACTGAGGTGGAATCCTTCAAAGCCCCCGGGCCTGTGGAAAATACGGCCCAGACCACAGAATCCTTTATAAACACATTCTATGAACACCTTCAGGAATGCATGGATCATGCAATCCCAAATAAAACCCAAGACCCAATCCTCCAAAGGCAAGGCAGACGGTCCTGTCTGGTGGCCCCAACCATAAACAAACTATATACAACAGAAGGAGGAAGCTACTACATGATAGAGCAAAATCCCAAAAAGGAAGGCATCTCTGATCAGTGTTAGCAAAAACTACGGGCACTCATAAAAATCGCTCTAAGGCCAGCTTCGAGAGGAAAAATTGCACAGGGCACCAAGGATAATCACACAGGCTTTCTTTGGCTATGTTATTAGAAACTTGGGTGGGAATTCCAGATATGCTCAGAATTAGTCCAAAATGGCAAAAATACACCGAACCCACAGACATTGCCAGCATCCTAGCTTTATTGACAGGTTCAGCGAACTTCTCCCTCCCTCCCCACCAGAAGGGCAAATATCCATCAGTAGAGTGCTGCCCCCTGACATCTCAGATGCTGGTAAGAGCCACTTCCCTCTCCAAAGCAAAAACACAGCATCAGTTGGACCAGAGTTGTCCCGGGCTGCGTCCTACATGAACTCAAGAAGAGCTAAACCCAAACATAAACTACTGTTCAATCTCAGCCTTACCTAGGATATGTACCCAAAAGAGTGGCATACAGCAACAGTGGTCCTCTCCCACAAAGGTGGTGCCTCAACGGATCCTGAAACTATCGCCCCATAAGCCTGACTAGCTTGGTCTGCAAAGCTATGGAAAGGATCATCATGGACCTCATAAATATAGATATTGGGGACCTACAGAAAAAGCACTGGATCCTTACCCAGTTCTTTGATGGGCAGATCCTGCCTCTTAAACCTGGTCAATTTCTTTGAACGGTCACCAAGGCCATTGGCCAGGGAAGGTGGTCCACACAGCCTACCTGGACCTCAAAAGACTTCATACAGTACCCCACTCGGCCATTATAGATAAGCTCACCAGCTTAAATATAAACCCTATGTCACTAGATGGGTTGCAATCTGGCTCAAGGACAGAACCCACATGGTTAGAATTGCTGGAGCCATGTCAGACTCCAAACCAGTTACAAGTGGCGTCCCACAAGGCTCAGTCCTGGCACCTCTCTTGTTCGGTATATATTTCGGTACAGGCCAACACAGAAGGACTGTGGCTGACTGCCTCAAGTTCGAAGATGACTGCAAACTGGCACGAGAGCATAATCGACTCAGCCGACACAAGCATCCTCCAAAAGGGCCTCATAGAAACAGACAACTGGTGCCAGAGCCATGGCCTCAAGCTAAACGCCAAAAAGTGTATAGTCATCCCCTTTGGCAAAAACAAAGTGCCCACATATTACCACATAGGTGATAATCCATTAAGTACGGAAGAAGTAATTAGGGACCTGGGGACCCAAGTTGATAGCAATCTCTCATTTGACAACCCGCATTGGTCAAAGTGGTTAGAAAACATTTATATAGCCCACCTAATCATGAAGGGATTCACAACTAGATCAGGGGAGGTCATTGTGCCTCTTTACTCATCCCTCATCAGGCACATAATTGAGTACAATGCCCCTTTTGGGATGTACCTTACCAGACACCTGCAGCAACTGGAAAGACCCCAAAAGTACCTCACCAAGAGGATCAAAGGGCTCAAACAGATGCCATATGCTGCCCGGTTAAAGAAACTCCAGCTCTACTCAGTGGCATACCGCCTGCTCAGAGGCAATCTGTGCCTGACGTATAAAGCCATGTCCAATCCGGAATTAATGGACATGCTGCACCTCAGAAAATCCAAATCTCATCGAGCTACGCGCTCGAGAGACTTGAACCTCAGCACTGAAATAAATAGGGCATGCTGGAAGGACAGATTCATAGCCCAGAGGCTCTCTTCACTCTGGAATAAAATCCCAGTCCAGGTTAGGCAGAGTCCCTCATTGACTCTCTTCAAGAGGAATCTTGATGAGTCGATGGGGGGGTCGTAGGTTTACCCCAGGTATCACTTCTATGTCACTGTTAGACAAAGGCACAGTTTACTAACCTCGAAAAAGGGCATAGCAAAATTAATTTAAAATGGGTGGCGAAAGCCAAACACACTCTGGCTAGGCTCATAAATGCCCTAGGGCAGATAGCATAGTATGAACCTATGAACTCTCCCTGTCAGAAAAGCTGCAATTTAATGAAAGTGTACTTTTAATGTAAGATGCATTTGTGAGCTAACTTGTTTGTACGTTAGCCTCTTTGTGCATGTGTCTCTCTCTCTGTCATGCACACAAACACACACACACACTTCCACTTTCACGCACACAAACATTCTGCTTTCATGCATGCACTCACTCGCACCATACTTACCTGTTAAGACAGGTTAAGTGCTGTCTCTTTAAAAGGCAATGGCAGCAAATCCATAGACGAGTTCCTCTTCAGCAAGAACACACACACTGATTCTTTGGCACGAAATAATGGCGCGAACACATAGACCCTTCTTTGGTGCAAAAAAATCAAAACTAGAAGGATGCTTAGGTGCATGCGCACACCGATGTTAGAGTTACAGGTCACGGGTGCGAAAAACACAACAAAAAAGTGTTTTGGGGCATGCGTACATCAATGTTGGAGTTAGAGGTAGAGGGCCGCATGGCAGAGCTCTGGGGCACATGCCTCACAGACCAGGTTGGACATATCTACTTTATAGTTTACTTGTACCAATTTTATTTTATTTTTGAACACCTGTGTCATTCCCTCCCCTTTCAGATGTCCTGGGAACTTTTAAAGGATCCTGTCCCCAAGAACCATTTCCTGTGCATGCAATGCAGTATTCTATTTAAACTTTGAACTCTATCCGAAATGTGTACATACATACATGCATACATACAATGCCATCATCTTTTCTGCTGCACATGTTCCACTTACAACTTGTTATACAGTTGTATATCAGGATGACATCCTGTGGCAGGCACTGGCTGTTTAGTTTGACTGGTAGCCCAACATGACTGTTAACATATTCAGTAACTGTGATGTTAGTCTGTTCTATTGCAAGACATTACAAAACACATAAGGAGCAGGCAAATATAGAGAAAAAAAGAAGGGAATGGTCTCTAAATTGCCAAATAAGATTGGTGTGTGTGTTTTGTAATATGATCTGTGGGAAGAGGCAAAGTACCGCATAAATAAGGGTGTAGTTGCTGGTGTACACATTCTCTTTCTTTGTGGTGTGGAACGCAAGTATATAATTGCTTTAAAACTGCTTTGCTAGAAAAATCGATGTCATATGAATATTGTAAGCACTAACTCATGAATTCTTTAGACATGACATGTTCTACCATTTTAAACCAAACAGAAATGTTTTAACTTGGTGTAGAAATACTCTGTTCATAACAAAACATATTAGTTTAAATTATGATCAGTGTGTGCTGCAGATTTCAAAACAAAAATGCATAGAGCAGTCTAAACTTTCTACAACTGCTGCATGTGTAAATTGTTGCTGTCCACTATAATAAGAAGGCTACAGTTATGTGACAGAATAGTGCAGGTGTGCATCACTGGAAAATGTTTATGACCGTGGAGATAATTGGTTAATCTGTACCTTGGTTTTTATCCAGCTTTGTAGTTGCTTTTACGTGAGTGCATCTACCTCTGGCTGGGGAATGGTGTTAACACTGTTAATCATGTGAATATTACTGCTGTTTAAATACTGTCTGTGTATTGTTTAGACTGCACACATTGCCTAATGTTATCTCCATGCCTTTTCCTCATTAAGTTGTATATAAACAATATTGTATGAACTTTGCATGCTTTATAATTACATTAATGCAGTCTATAGTATGTGTATTGTATTTTTTAAACATAGTGTTTGTGCATACCAGCTAATAAATGTAGACACAAATTCTGTTAATGCAGCAGAACGGGGAGGATCGCTAAACACTCACCCCCGTCCCCAGTACAGGGAGGACGGCTGAACTGTACCTTGAAGTATATCTGAACAGTCCCTCTAGTATGGGGAGGATGGCTGAACTGTCTCCCCCCGCAACATGGGGAGGATGGCTTAACCACCCCCCCTCCCGCAACATGGGGAGGATGGCTTAACCCCCCCTCCCCCAACATGGGGAGGATGGCTGAACCCCCCCCCCCAACATGGGAGGATGGCTGAACCCCCCCCCCAACATGGGGAGGATGGCTGAACTGTCGTCCCCCCCATACAGGAGGATGGCTGAACTGTCCCCCAAGTAAGAGGAGGATGGCTGAAACCCCCATGAGGAAGATGGCTGAACAGTCCCCAGTACAGGGAGGGAGGGCTGAACTGCCCCCAGTGATGGGCAGGATGGCTGAACTGTCCCCCCCCCAGTATGGCAAGGACGGCTCAACTGTCCCCCCCCCCCCAGTATGGGGAGGAAGGCCGAACTGTCCCCCCCAATATGGGGAGGATGGCTGAACTGTCCCCCCCAGTATGGGGAGGACGGCTGAACCGTCTCTCCTCCCCCCAGTACGGGGAGGATGGCTGAACTGTCTCCCCCCCCCCCCCCAGTATGGGGAGGATGGAAGCCCTACTCTCTACTGAGAGGCACTCTATGACTGGCATACAAGGAATCCTCAGATCCAGCTCAGTTGATCCTTTGCACATCCATAAAACACACAGCATTAGAACCACTAGATCCAAGGATTTAAATTTTGCTTGTGACATAAAAAAAAGACTTGTGGGCGAGACAGATAAGTGTCTGAGGATTCCCATACTCTGGAACACGCTCCCCATCCATGTGAAGTAGATTGCGTCTCTAAACTTATTTAAGTATAACCTTGACCAATAGATGGGAAATTGGAAATTCATCCCGGGTCTGGCCGCTATGTCTCTAATAGACAAAGGCAAACAGTAATTATGTCCAAACTAACATAGCCTCCACATAACCTCTAGTCTAGAAGCTTCCTAACTAACATACTTCTTCTAATAAACGCCCATGTTGTATAAGGGCACATTTGGGTTGGGTTATATGGCTAGCTGATTGTCATTAGACTGGTAGATACCTATGAACGCAACACGAAGAACCAATGATAACAAATCCAAACAACGTAGGTGGGGAAAAACAGAAGGCACACAATTCTTAGCTGAAAGTGTTTAATAAAATTGAGCACTTTTGTCTGAATGTATCAACAAGACTTCTTCAGAATACAAAAAGTAGAAAAATCAAGCTATTTAAACATCCCTCTCCCCATCACATGATCTTAATTAACCAATAAGCAATTAAACATGTAAAAACAACTGTGACAAATCATTGCTTAAATAAAATCAATTTCCATTAATAAATCATCCAGATTACACTAAATCTTCTTCTTCTTTCGGCTGCTCCCGTTATGGTTCGCCACAGCAGATCAACTGTTTCCATTTCTTCCTGTCCTCTGCATCTTGCTCTGTCACACCAGCCACCTGCATGTCCTCTCTCACCACATCCATAAACCTTATCTTAGGCCTCCCTCTTTTCCTGTTACCTGGCAGCTTCATCCCTAGCATCTTTTTCCCAATATACTCTGCATCCCTCCTCAGCACATGTCCAAACCAACGTAATCTTGCCTCTCTGGCTTTGTCTCCAAACCTTCCAACCTGGGCTGAGCCTCTAATATACTTATTCCTAATCATGTCTATCCTCATCACACGCAGTGCAAATCTTAACATCTTCATCTCTGCCAAGTCAAGCTGTGACTCCTGCCTTTTTGTCAGTGCCACTGTCTCCAAACCATATAACATAGCTGGTCTCACTACCATCTTGTAGACCTTCCCTTCCACTCTTACTGGTACTCGTCTCACAAATCACTCCTGATACTCTTCTCCACCCACTCCACCCTGCCTGTACTCTCTTCTTCACCTCTCTTCCACACTCACCATTACTCTGAACTGTTGATCCCAAGTACTTAAACTCATCCACCTTCATGACCTCTACTCCCTGCATCCTCACCATTCCTCTATCCTCCCTCTCATTCACACACTTATATTCTGTCTTAGTCCTGCTGACCTTCATTCCTCTTCTCTCTAGAGCATATCTCCACCTGTTCCCTACTCTCACTACAGATCACAATGTCATCTGCAAACATCATAGTCCACGGGGACTCCTATCTGATCTTGTTTGTCAACCTGTCCATCACCATTGCAAATAAGAAAGGTCTCAGAGCTGATACATGTTGTAATCCCACCTCCACCTTAAATGCAATGCAATTTTAACAAACTACTAATAGACGTATTGTCATTAAGACCAGGGGGTGTAAAAGAATTCAAGCAAATTTGCTATTTTAACTCATTGAATTCAGTCATATCCTCCCATGGGCTACCATGAATATTTCTATGAACAATGTCCAAACCAAAAAACAAAAACTTATGAGTAATATATTCAGAGATATGCTTAAACAGAGCATTGATGTTCTTCATGTTTCACTGTTGCATTCATCACATTTGGATTATCCTGCCAGAGGTAGCCCTCAGTCAGCCCAAATACCAGAGGCTTAGTTTTTCTACGTCGGTTGCTGTCGCTCCAGAACAGATGTCCGGTCGTCAGTGGTATAAAAACAGGCAGCTGACGCCATTACATCAGTCTTTCTTGCTGAGGAGCCCGAAGCATAAGCAGTTTGCATGCGTGCCGGTCGGCCGCTACCTGAGTTTTCGTTTCCGAATTTGAAGTCTTCTAAAGCTAAGTATCCCATTGGGGGTCCTTTTTTCTTGCTCTAACCGATGTCAGAAAAAGTTAGCAATTGTCTCGCCTTTGGAAAGCAAATACCACACTGAGACTTCCATTCTTACTGCGTCACCTGTTTAGGCCCAGACCACGACGTCCCCCACTGTTGCTTTTGTGCTTTGTTTAGCGCCAGAACTATACATCGTCGGACCCTTATTGTAGCTAGATATTTTCGCTCACAGTCCTCGAATTTGGATATGGCTTCAGTAAGCCATCCGACTACCGATCTGAAAAAACACAAGGATAAAGATAGAGACAGACCACATAGGTCCAAAACTGCCAACGATGCTTCCGTTAAGCTAGTAGTCAGTTCTCCGGTCCTCAGTGAGGCGCTTTTGCAGCCCCTGATGCCCGCTTCTGTGGATTCGCAGGCTCCTACCACGACCCTTTCGTAGTGTGGTATGCCTCAAGACTCTTCTACGACTAAGGATCCTGTTTATGTCTCTACCTTGGATGGGACTGGAGCCGCTGAGCAGGCACCGGCTGCCGAGGAAGTACTTCGCACTACCGATACTCGACACAGACAGACTTTCATGTCTTCAGTTCTTTCAAAAACAACTGAGTTTCTAAGGCCCAGGGTATGAACCACACCAAAAAAAAAGCGACGACCCAAGCTCAGGCACCTGCTTCCTTGCCTTAGTCCCAAATGCTTGAAATGGTGGAAGACCTTGTAATGCTTATTAAGGGACACCAGGCTACCCCTTCCAAAAGAAAAAGAAACTTGTCCCCAGTAGTTTTATCTGAACAGGAGTCCGATGACTCTGATGCATCTGAATATGAAGACCTGCAACCCCTCTCTGCTTATGAGTATTCTGATGCAGAGGAATCCATCCCTTCAGCCTCTCCACCCAAGGAATTTTCCTTTGGAGAAACCCTACATACTTTAAGGGAGCATTTCCAATGGGAATGTCAGGACTATCCTCAGTCAAAAAAGAGACTCCGGGAATTCTTAGATCCACCACAGCACAGACCTCTGGCCTTTCCTCCTGTCCTGGATGTTGTGGTTGATGTTTTTATGGAATCCAGTCTGATTCCTGACACCCTCCTTCCTGCTCCCAGGAAACCTGATGGGTACTATAGAGTCCCTGACTCTCTCAAATTTATTTTCAAAAATCCTACTGCTGACCCAGAGGTCATCTGTCAAGGACCTAAAGGAATCAAAGCAACTTCAGCTAAGAATTCCATCCCCTCAGGTAGGGATTCCTGAGCATTAGACAGATTGGGTAAAAAAGTGTACATCTCTGCTACTCTTGCTATTGGAGCATTAAATTGTCAGTTCCATATGCTGACATGTCGGCAACATACCATGGAACTCCTCAAACAAAAAATATCTTTTCCTGCTTGTGTAGAAAATAAATTTGCAAGAGTTAATGCATTCTGCAAGTCAAGTAACAAAGCACACTTTACAATGCAGTTTTGATGCCCTAGAAGCATCTTGCAGGGCAGCAGTCACTGGTTCAGTCCTAAGAAGGCATGCTTGGCTTAAGGAATAGACTTTGCCAGACCATGTCAAATTCAAATTATTGACGCATCCTTGAACAAAGATGACTTATTTGGCACCAAGGCAGAAGAAGTCTTAAAAAAGATGGAAGAAAAAGCTAAATCTATGTAGACAGTTAAAGACTTCTTAGAGGTCCAGCCACCGAGGTTCAGTAGTCATTGCTCCTCACAGCATTGGTCATTTCCTGCCCCATCCAGGCCAGCTCCACCCAGACCCAGTGGAAGCAGACTCTCCAGACAATAGCCCCAGGGAATGCAGGGATCTAAGCAATGGAGTTCCTCCGCTTCAGAAACAGGGAGTGCAAAGCCACCCCCTTATGGGTAAGAATTCACAATGACTTTACACTTCCACCCCCTCCCTCTGCCCACCTGCTCATGCCCCTAGGAGGAAAACTCTCCTTCCACGCAATCAACTGGGCAACCATTACCAACGACCGCTGGGTCCTCAACATAGTGTCCCAGGGATACAAATTTTATTTCCACAGTCTGCCAACCCCAAAATAGTTCCCAGATCTTCCTCCAAACCAGTGGCCAGAGGCCAAAAAACAAGTCCTTTCATTGCTCTCCATGGGGGCAATAGAGCATGTTCCTGCAGAACAGATAGGCCAAGGTTTCTACTCCAGACTCTTCCTGGTACCCAGAAAAGAGGGCACATGGTGCCCCATCCTCTATCTATCCATTCTAAACACCTTTCTGGTGATACCAAAATTCAAAATGCTCACCCTTTAGCAGCTGCTACCTTTGCTTTCCAAGGATGCTTGGTTTGCCACCCTAGACCTAAAAGAGACCTACCTACACATCCCAATCAGGGAATCATGCAGGAAATACCTACGTTTCAGGGCAGGATCTATGCACTTTCAGTTCTCTGAGCTTCCCTTTGGCTTATCTACTGCCCCCAGAGTATTCACAAAATGTCTGGCTCCTGCCATTGCTTTTTGCAAACAAAGAAATATTCAAATTTACCCATACTTAGATGACTGCCTAATTCAGGCAGACAATCAGGAAAAGCTGCTACAGCACCTGACCTTTGTAAAGGACCTATTGACCTCCCTGGGGTATACTGTCAACGAAAAGAAATCAAAACTAGTTCCCACACAAAAAATTGTATTCCTGGGAGAAGCCTGGACACAGCATCCCAGATGGCATTCCTTACTCCAGAAAAACAAGACTACCTGACAGGCTACTTCTCTCAACTAGCCACCAGAACCCAGTTATCTGCAAGAAAAATCCTGCAAGCTCTAGGGTTCATGGCCTCCTGCATTCTACTCATTCCATACGCCAGACAGCGTATGAGGAAACTACAGTGGTGCCTTAAAAGCCTTTGGTGTCAGAACTCTCAAGACCTGGAAACTCTCATACCAATGATACCTTGTCTAAGGAAAGATTTTCTTTGGTGGACAGCAGCATGCTACCACAATAAGGGACTTCCCTTCTCACAGTCCCACACCGCCCAGGCCTTCACCACAGATGCATCACACTATGCCTGGGGTGCTCACCTGAACAGCAGGTGCATTCAGGGCAAATGGAGCCCAAATCAAATACATCTACACATCAACCAAAAAGACATGTTACCTGTTCAGCATGCTCTGACAGCTTTCAGACCCCTGCTATCCCCAGGACCTCTACTGATCAAAACAAACAACACCACAGTGATGTGGTATACCAACAAGCAGGGAGGGACTCCCTCTTATCCTCTCTGCAGGCTCGCCATGACCCTTTGGCACACGACCTCAGCCATGCAAATACAACTGTTAGCACAATTCTTGCCAGGCTGTCTAAACTCTCTGGCAGACAACTTAAGCAGAAACATGCCAGATCCACACGAGTGGCAGCTAGCCAACAGAGCCTTCATCCTTGTAACCCAGAAATGGGGAACCCCGAAGGCCAACCTCTTTGCCTCCCACTCCAATCATCAGCTCAGCAAATTCTGCACCAGGGAACCTCACAGCAAGGCCTGGAAAGTGGATGCTCTATCCTTCCAGTGGGAAAACCTCTTGGTCTATGCATTTCCCCCTCTACCACTCACTTCAAGGGTACAGCTCAAAATAAGATAGGAAAAACAGAGGACAATCCTGATTGCCCCAGACTGGCCACGCCAGCACTGGTACCCACTCCTGCACAGCCTGTCACCTCTGCCACCTACCTCAGATCCCAACACTCCTGTCCCAGAGGAATGGAGAATTCACGCATCGCCAATTGCAGACCCTCAACTTGGCAGCCTGGCTTATTCCCTGACCCTCTCCTCAAGCTGCCAGCCTAAGCAAACAAGTTCTAGATGTCATATATTGAGGCCAGACGTCCCAGCACTAGAAAATCCTGTGCTGACAAGTGGAAAAGGTTTTGCACCTGGATCCAGGCTAAGGGAGCCGGAACAGCACAGCCCTCCCCACCTCTCATCCTGGATTACCTGGCAGACCTACTACAGGAGTCTATCCTTCTTTTCTATTAAAATTCATGCCGCCGCCATCTCTGCTCATTTCAGCACAGAGCCACCTCTCTTCTCACACCCTCTCATCAAAGAGTTCCTAAGACGGGCTAACAACTTAAGGCCACCCAGAAGAGCTCCTACCCCAGCTTGGGATCTTAACTTTGTGCTGGAAAAGCTCACCCTGCCCACCTTTGAACCTGCAGCTTCAGCAGTGTTAAATTTTCTCTCTTGGAAGACAGCCTTGCCTCTGGCCATCACTTCATCTAGAAGAGTATCAGAGCTACAAGCACTTATGGCTGTAGAGCCCTTCATCATTTTCCATGCTGACAGGGTCTCCCTCAGGACTAACCCATCCTTCATGCCTAAAGTGGTGTCCAGTGTGGCTCTCAACCAATCCATTCATTTGCCCACTTTTTTCCCTAACCCAAAAAACAAGGGGGAAAGGATTCTGCACTCCCTGGATGTGCAGAGACAGCTCATATTCTACCTGGACAGGACTAAATCTTTCATAAAAACTGATCAATTGCTAGTCAGCTTCACTGCAGGAGCAGAGGGCAAGGCCATATCCAAACAATCAATCTCCAAATGGATAGCACACCGCACCCTTTTCTGCTGCAAACAGCACGGGAAACCACCCCAAATGGGGTCAGGACCCATTCCACCAGAGCAACCTCCACCTCTGCAACTTTTCTCAGAGGGGTCCCCACCAGGGACATCCTGGAGGCTGCAACATGGACATCTGTCCATACCTTCACCAAACATTACCACCTTCCCATCTTCTCCAAATCCAAGGCAGGCTTTGCCACCGCAGTCTTGCAGGGCATCCTAGCCAGCCCCCAGTCTTCTTGACTGCCTTCACCCTTTTTTTTAGCTTTGCGAATCAACTCAAATGTGATGACTGCAATAGTGAAACATGAAGAACTTGGTACAGTTGTGTACACTTACCATAAATGTAGATGTTCGAGTGTATTCACTGTTGCAGTCCTGGTTTCCCTCTCTCCATCCCCCTTCTCTCTCTCTCTCTCTGTCTCTCCTTACAAGGAAATTTTGGTATTTACTTTCTACTGGTGGACATTGTGCCATTTGATTCTCAGCTAGAGCGTCTTCTGTGTGGAGACGTGCGTGAATGGGCGTACTTTCGTTGAAGGCTATGCATCAGGGCTGGCAACTCTGTATGTAAAAATCTACTGCCAATCATTAGTGGACCGGAGTTCCGCTGTGGCAACCCCTAACCGGGAAAAGCCGAAAGACACAAAAACTTTCTACTGGTGGTGTTCTTCCACCATAACCTAGCTTCCTACTGGGGGTCCTGACAGGGCAAGAAAAACTGATGTAATGGCGTCGGCTGCCTGTTTTTATACCACTGATGACCTGATGTCAGTCCTGGAGTGACAGCAACTGGCGCAGAAATACTAAGCCTCTGGTATTCGGGTCGACTGAGGGCAACCCCTGTCAGGATAACCCAAGTGTGATGACTACAACAGTGAATACACTCTAACATCTACATTTATGGTAAGTGTACACAACTGTACTTTTTTGTTCTTGTTTTTAATATCCAAAGTGTGTGTGTAGTATATCTGGTTCCTTAATTTCCTCTGCATTTTACCCACCTAGAAGGAACAACATTCAGAGCATAAAGCAATGTATATAACACTCATTGTGTTATAATTACAATAATGGAAGGACCTAAGATGATGACAGTTAATACAGATCCCATCAGCCTCGTACACAAACTTACACATAGAACATGCACCGCACCTGAAAGTCCCAATTTTCTTATTCGTGTGGGATTTAGATAAAGTATAATCACTTTCAAAAAACTGTTTAAGGGATTTACCCCTTCTAAGTACTAACTGGGGTACATCAGCAACAATTAATGTGTACTTCTCAAAACAAGAGCAGAGTACCCAGTTTCTTTTTAGTACCTCAAATATCTCGGTGTGGTCGATTGTGTATTTTGGATAAAAGAGTTAGTGTATATAGATGTAACCCTTTTATTGGGAGCAGACATTTCTTTGGGAACTTCTTGTCACAAAATAGGGCAAAAAAATACCCTTTTCCCATTTGGACTTGACTTCATCAAATATCTTAAGAACCAAGTACAAGGGATACCCTCTATGGATAAACATGCGTACAAGTTTGTCACATTCAAGAGAAAAAGTGAGATCTTCAGTAACCAACCTTGTCAGTCTAACTGCCTGACCTTTAACAATCCTCCTCTTTAGAAAATCAGGATGATAACTACTGTAATGTAATAAACTGTTCGAATATGTAGGATTTCAAAATATATTACTAGTAACTCTTCTATTAATGTCATCCTTGCCAATAGTGACATCCAGATAACTGATAAGAATACGACTATAAACGTGTAAAACATAAAAAAGTACTGTTATTTATAAAATCAGTAAACCCATTAATACCTTCCTCTAGTGCTTGCCATAAGATAAAGATGTAATTCAAAAAACGGACAAATAATTTCCATGGGGTTTCATTTCACCAAAATGAAGCATAACAATGTTCATAAAAGTGGGGCACAAAACAACTGTGGCAACACCCTTCTTTTGTAAAAAGTATTGTGTCCAGAAAAATAAAATTGTTTTGCAAAACCAGTTCCATAAGTTTATGTAAAGTACTTATCTCATCATGACTTAAACTTGTGCATTCACACACAAACTCATAAAACCATTCCAGTCCAACACAGTGGGTATAACATTGAATATTTTAATAACATCTACAGTTAAAAAAAAATAAAATCATCAGAGAACTCTACATCCTTAAGCTTGTTGATAAAATCCCATGAATCTTGACATAGATATTCAAACTATTCAACAAAAGGCGTCCGTTTAATATCCACATACTTCGCTAAAGGATGGATTTTGGGATTTACTGGAGTACATTATTGGCCTCATAAGGGGTTCAGTTATGCTTTTGTGAATTTTAGGCAGTCCAAAAATAGATGGCATCTGCGGGTGTTTCACACACAAAAAGAAATACATTTCAGAATCTGTCTACCCTTGCATAAACAAATCATGAAGTAAAAATCAGTCTTTTTGTATGATAAATGCACAACATTCAGGGAAGTCTCCTCATAAAAATGGTCATCAAAAACATGACTGTACATACATTGCAAATAGTCCACCTTGGTCATAGTAACAGTACCCTCCTTGTCAAGATTCATCAGTACCCCCCCCCCTTTGTCAAGATTCATCGCTCGTACCTGTTTGTCCTTGCATAGAGATTTTTAATAGTTTAAATTCAGTATCAGTTGAGTTCCAACAATTTTGGTCCTTGTTCTTAGCTAAAATATTACTAAAATCAAACTCCCAGAGCTTCTCAAACAACACCAAAGGCAAAGGTAGGGGTGGGTTGAAAAGACTCTTTCTAATAAAAGGCTTGGGACAAAAGTTACCACTGTTATTGTCATAAAACAGCAATCTAAGATTTACTTTTCTCAAAAACAACCTGAAGTCAAT